>NC_142803.1:14257169-14557169 GCF_049724085.1 Artemia sp. Qi Xiang Cuo
CAGCATTATTTAAAAAGATCAGAAATTAAATTAAAAAAACAAGTTTTTGTAACTGAAAGTAGGGAGGAACATTAAAACTCAAAACGAACAGAAAATTATTAGGTATATGAGGGGGGTTGCCCCTTCGTCAATACCAAGCCTTACGCAAAATTTTTTAGCACTTCTAAAAGAGCTGTTTATTCTAATTAAACGAACTTTGTGATTCAGGAATTATTCTTAAAGAATTGGGACAAAATTCAAACTTTAGCGTAAAGAGCGAGGTATTGACGAGGGTGGGACCCCCCATATATACGTAATAATTTCTGTTCCTTTTATGTTTTAATGTTGCTCCTCACTTTAAGTTGAAACAACTTGTTTTTTTATTTAACTTTAATCAAAAACGAGGAAATAACGCGTTTTGGAAAGTAAGACTAACTTTTAAACACATTGAGAACAATGATAACAGAATACAGATTGGATCAGTGGATAGAATTTGCTACGTTTGACCGGTTTCGTTTCAAGTCTAAGTTTTCCAGAGAATTTTCCATCGCGTCTTTTTAATTGCTATTGCCATACTGTACATGAACTCAAAAGCATAGGGACATTGAATGGGTGCATTATCGTAACCAGGACGGGCAGCTGCAGTGTGGCTACCCGGTGTTGAAAGCTGCGCTAGTTGCAAATGAGGAGGAGCGACAAGATACAAATGGGGAAGCCCAGGTTTTGCTAGTCCTCTCGCCTCCATCCCCCCCCAAATGTAATCGCCCCTGGAAGCTTCCTTTCCGAGATGTGAAAAACTGCATAAAATTCTTACTTTTCAGTTATTTAGCATCTAAAGCGATAGCCCCTCCCCCCTTCCTGAAGAAAGAAAATCCTGGGTACGGGCCCGGTCAGTTGTAAAAAGTTTTGTCTACCGGTAACAGGAAGTTTCCAGCTCCTTGGACATTTCTCTTATTTGCTCGCGATAATCAACTTCCAAAAGCTGTATATTTTTATCCAAATATTGTTTGATTCTTGGGGTTTGTTGTAAATTGGCTTTATTTTTGGATATTTGTGTTATTGCTAGTTTGGCATCCATGAATAAATCTTCGGTTAAAAAGTAATGTTGCGTTTTTTTGGTTAGAGATGTTTTTCTTACTATCCATTATATCATATAGCCTAAGCATTTGGTTAGTATAATTAGCCAGGTAAGAAGCCCTCTCTCTAATGTGTGAAAAACTGGTCAAAAGTGTGTATTTCTCAGTTATTTCATGTCTAAAATCTTTCCATAGTTCACTGCCCTCTACCCCTACCCAAGTGTTGAGTGTGAGCCTGGTCGACGGCAAAAATCCCCGGGCAGTGACAATAGAGTTCATAGTCCCTGAGACATTTCTCCTCATCGTCTCGAGATAATCAGTTACCAAAAACTGTGTATTTTATCCAAGTATTTGCTGATTCTGGGGTGATTTGGTTGAAATTGGGTTTGTTTTTGGATGTTTCTGTTATTGCTAGTTTAGTGTACCTGCATATATTTTTGAATTCAAAAAATGTATTGGTGCATTTTTGTGGTCATGAGATATTTTTTCTCCATTATATTGTATAAGCATTTGGTTTGCGTACTTTTGTGGATGATTGCATTTGATCTAATGTTAGGATTGTTTTGGGAAAAGCGTGTTAACAGTGGCCATTTTTGTTCAATGAGTAGAGTTATTGTAATATGTCTGTAGAATTATGTACAATGTATGTACAAAAATGGTATAGGCGTGGACTTGATGCGCGCGATCCAGTTCTTTACCATGAACTGTTTGATTTTGGGCATCCATTACGTTAAGAGTTATATCTAGTTATGAGTATACTTTTTTATTTAGTGTGACTAAGTCTGAGTGAGAGGCAAAGATGGCATAAGCCATTTTCAGAACCATATAAAAATGATATCATTTCACTTATTGATAGATAGTCAAGGAATAAGGGTAATTCCAATAGTCCAGGAGTTTCTATGAGCCATTTGAAGGCATTTCGAGATCCCAAATAAAAGGTTTCCGAAGATTTATGACTGACCATGTCCACAGGACTTTGAAGGCAACTGATATTGTTCTTATTATATGACCTTTGCTTACTGGGAAAACCCACTGGAATTGTAATGGGAATGACTGATATTTTTGGATTGACTCGTGACGGACAATGTCCACTGGACTTGTATGCAAAACGGGGGACTCAATTTGCCTGTGCTCACAGGCTAACAAGTGACCCAAGCCTAATAGCACCGTCCGCTTAGAGTCCCAGGCGAGCTACCGAGTTTTAGGATTGATACATGACCGACAAGTCCCCTGGACTTGCAGGCGAACGGCGTTTTATAGTTTTCCTACTGTTTCGGCAAACGGCGGGAGTAACTATGACTCTCTTATTAGACAAATACACGCGTGTTAGGTTGTGGAGAGGCATGTCCGTCTAGAGGGTCTCGGCCGCCATAATTTTTTTTATTAAGTCTGACTCAGTATTTTATATATATATATGTATATATATATATATATATATATATATATATATATATATATATATATATATATATATATATATATATATATATATATATATATATATATATATGTATATAAACACATTTTATGTATAGTTTAATTCCCTTTCGAAAGAAATCTGAAGTATGCTCGAAATGAAAAAAAAATGAAAAAAAAAATCGAAATGAAAAAAATCGTTTTCATTTCGAAAACGAAATGAAAAAAAAATCGTTGATCAACCAATTCATGGTAACAAACTGTAAGTAAGGATTGACTCGACCCATTAATAACCGAAAGTCTTAGAAACAGAATTTTGATAACAACTAATACATCGAAAGAATGTGCTTTTGATGTTGGTTTCAAATATGTATATTTCCTAAGTTTAAAGTTACCCACCCATCAAAAGCTACGAGCTTGTTAAAATTTGCCTGATCTTTGAAAAAGAGGTAGGGAACAACCCCAAAAGTCAAGTGATATTAATGATAATCATACCAGCAGATTCAGCATATCAGAGAACACTACTTGAGGTTTCAAGTTCATATCTACAAAAATATGCATTTCTTTTTTTTTGACGGAAGTGTGTTTTTTACTTTATTTTTTTCAGGGATGATCGTATTGAACCAATGGTTCAAATTGATCCGGAGAGGGCTCATTCGAACAAAAATCAAGTTCTAGTGACGTTCTTAAGTAACCATAAAGATTGGAGTGTAACTAGCCCCCCGCTTCCCACGCCCCCTTTTCCCCTAAAGATGTCCGATTAAAATTTTGAGATAACCGTTTGATTCAGCATAGTTAAAAGGTCCAAAAACTACATCTTTGGGAATGATATGACCCCCTACAGCCCCCGGGAAAAGGGCTGCAAGTTGTGGAATTTGCCTATAGTTTACATTGATATAGTATCTGTTATTGAAAAACACACGGAATTTTTCTGCGGAGGAGGATTTTTCACACGGAGAATTTGGCATGGGGAGGAAAGTTTCCAGAAGAAGCTTTCGAGCGGAAATTTTAAAGGGAGGGGATATCCTTGCATGATTAAAAAAAACCGGTAATAAGTTAAATACAAAAAGTTTTTTTCAACTGAAAGTAAGGAACAAAAATAAAACTGAAAATGAACAGATATTGTTCTGTATGTGAGGGGGGTTGCCGCTTCCTCAACCCTCGCTCTTTACGCTAAGGTTTGACTTTTTGTCACAATCCTTTAAGAAATACTGCTCAAACACAAGAGCCATTGAATTTGAATGAGGCGTATTTTTGAAGAACTTTTAAGACTTTAGCATAAAGAGTGAGAGTTGAGGAAAGAACACCCCCCCCCTTATCTACGGAATGATTTCTGTTCATTTTAAGTTTTAATGTTGCCACTTACTTTCAGTTGAAAAAAAAACTTTTTTTTTATTTCAATAGATAAAATGCTAAGTGACACATAAAAATTATGATCTTCTTAGTGAGGATGATATGGCCTTTAAATCTATTTCACGTGCGATGGAGGTTTAGGGTTAGCTGGGAGGTTTGGGGTTATGAGGTTTAGGGGTTAGCTGGAAATCGCAAGTGGTAATGTTTGGGAAAATTGTGTCAAATCTGGGAAAAGCGTGAGTACTTTAATTAAGATGGTGAATATATCTTGCCAAACTCCAAAAATTTAAGTGGCTGGCTGGCTAGGTCTCAAGAGTATTGGAAGGGGGAGGGGGTAAAAATCAGGATTGTGTCATTCTTCCAAAATAAATTAATTGTACATTTTCGTAAGTTCTTGTCGTAGTTTTAACCCGTCAGGGGTCCAGGAGGGGGAAACTTAGAGGTCGAGTACCCCCTCAAAATATATGGATCTTAAGATAATATTTTGTTTATCTCATAAAATGCGCCAGTCATCTGCTGTTTTGACAAATTCAGTCTTCGTTCAATAATCCCATATGAAGGGGGGGGGGGTTCAACTGGGGTTTCTCCAGCAGTTTTGTTTCCCCAGCTATTACAGCTGGTGTTTCTCCAGCTATTACAGAGCCCAGCTATAATGTTTCTCCAGCTATTACCCCAGAGCCAAAATTTATACCTTCTACTTCATTTTCCCTTATTTCGAGAGGGGGCCCCTCCCCCTGATACAGACTTACAGATTTGCTTTTTATCAGAGTTTTAAATGAATTTTTCCACCCAGTAAAGTTGCTTGATTAAGCCTTCCAAGGATTGTAGAGAATCTGACAATTTATCAAGGCTTTGAGTAATTTTTCCGTCTAACGTGTCACTGGGGGATCTTTATTTCCGGAAAAACAAACGTGGATAATTTTCTTTTCTTCTCAATTTCTCACATTAGGACTGTCTCCAGACATTCCGTCTCATATTACCATCCTATGCCTTATCTTTTTGTAGCAAATTCATCACCTACATTATCACCTATCAAATAAATTGGTTTAGCTTGTCATCGTACCTCTTTGCTCTGAAGGGCTTTTTCACACTGGGGTTGTTGGGAGCACATTGCTTATCAAAAGAAAACTTCACACGTGTAGTTTTAATTAAAATTTTCTAATTAATGGCATTTTTTCGTGGATGTTTGTGTTTTGTTTTTAGCCCCTGTAATTGAGATTTATCCCTATTACACTTTAAAATCAGATTGTTAACGCAATTGCTAAAATTGATTTTGCTGGACAACCATATTTTGGAGTTTGTTTCCCTTTCATAACCCTTGGTGTAAATTGGGGGAGGTATTTGCCCCCTTCCTAGATTTTTTGTCCCTCCCCCAAGATCTTGAAAGCGCCCTTTTTGGTATTTTCATTGAAATAAATAATATCTGAGGCTGCAATGGCTGATCATGACAAAACAAAAAATTGCAAAGAAGAGAGAAACGAGGATAATAATAGCCAGTGAAAAACAGAAGAAAAAATTATGCAATTATTTTGGTTGAGACCCGCGCTCGACAGTCCTCAGTGTAGAAGAATAAAAAAATTAAAATAAATACAGATAAGAACTAGAGTAAGGACCTTTTCGAAGTAACGTTGAAAGGATAACATTCATCGTTACTTCGAAAGGGTCCTTATTTTTGTTTCAGTGTTTATTTTGAGGTTTGGTTTTTATATTGTCTTTTGGACTTTATCTGTATTTTTACCGTTCTGCACTGAGGACGGTTGAGCAGAGATCTCAACCGAAATATCTGGATAATTTTTTCTTCTGTTTTTCACTGGTTGTTCTTAATTGTGAATGATCATAGGTTCCATAGGGTCTTAGGTTGTGAAAATGTTTAGATAGAACGGAGAAAAAACCTTTTTAGACCATCCGCCCCTCTCCCTATGTCAAAATTCGAGGTCCGCTCAACCCCCTAACACCCTCTGTAAGTTTCAACTTTATGTATGAAGCAATCAGATATATTTTTCAGATACGCTATTTTAATAGCCTGGAACCACCTAGTGTCTCTTGATTTACCTCGCTGCTTAAACATGAATTCATCTCGATCTCCTTAGCTGTTCTTTAGTCCTGTCAGTACCCTATTTTCTGCAGACATATAGTGTTTTTGATTAAAATGGCTATTCCACCGTGAACAGATTCTAGTCCCTTACTAGCTTAATTGGCAAAGGTTTTAAGGCAAAACAGTTTAGCCCTTCTCTGCTACCACCCCCAATTTGAAATTGTAGGTCCATGTGACCCTCCCTAATAATAATAAAAAAAAAAATCTGGAGAAGTTTCAACTTGATTTCCAAAGCCATTCCCAAGCTATTGCAGAAACGCTATGTTGATAACCTGACAATGTAAAGTGCAAGCTACTTAACCGTGAATAAATTTTATGTCATATTATGTCATATGAGGGATTTTGAATTGAAAGTTAAGTATTTTTCAGTAGAAAAACATTTCCGATGACTATGCCAAGTACGCTCGAACCGCTTTAAAAACAATCAAGAAACGAAAGAAGGCTGATCACAAGGAAAGAAATGGCGAAAAGAAAACTACGAGATGTAACCTTAAGTCCAAAAACTTCTAGATTGACCAGAGACATTCTTAAAACACAAATAAATGCATAAATACTCCCCCTCCATTAAATAAAATTGATCCACCTGCACCTCGCCCCTTCCTTCTCGAACATTATCTGAAAGTTTCAAGTCCACCCCTCGAAGTCGTCCCCGATATATTGAAGATGTGGTATTTTGATAACCTGGATGTACGTAGCCTCTTGATATAGCTCTACCCTCTCCTGCCATTCATAATTCAATGTCCACGAGGCATTCACGAGATATTGCAGATACGGCTGACAATATGTAGTGTCAGTTGATTTACCTTGCTATTAAACCGTACATAAGTTACAAGTCCCATAGGGGCTTAACCTAGTGTAAAAACCTTTATGTGGATCCGTGACTTAACTCTTTTCGTCCCTTCCTCTCCTCTCATCACCCAATTTACAAGTCTCTCTGCATTCCTCATCTCCCATACTCCCTTCTTTTTCCAAAGTAGGAGAATGAGGTGGCGGCCCATCTCCTCTTTCTGCGTTTCTGACGTTAAAGTTCATGTAGCGTTTTCATGAAAGCCATTTAGATGTGCAACAAATACATCAACTGATAATTGCTAGTGGTCTTTTCATTTGCATTTCAAAAAATTTGAAGTGAAGATCATTCATATTTAAAGCAAATACAACTAAACGGGCCGAAGTACCAAAGCATTGTGAGTGAAGATTGTGGAGTTGAGGGAAGCGCAACCCCTCCTACCTTAAAGATGAATCTATTAGTTCTAATACCGCTTTTTGGCTCCGTTTGTATTTTTCTTATTTAATTTCTTTTCCTTTTTACCTCTTCCTTCCTCCAGCATTCATGCTGTTTTCTTTTGTGATATACGTTTATAGTAATCTGTCAAACAAAAAATAGTCATTTAAATTCTTGCCTATGAATCCACCGGAAAAAAAAAGAAAAAGAAAAGGGTAGTTTTGGATTTTTCTGGGCATCCCAGTCACTCAACTCCCTGGCAATTTTTTTTTACTTTGCCTGACATTGTACTTGGCCTAGTTCAAACTTTCCTTTTTTCAGGGGCATTTGAGGATGATGACGTTACTCATGTTGAAGGTGATGTCAATCCAGTTCGTGACATCGAGATCATCAACGAGGAATTGCGACTGAAAGATGAAGAATATCTGATGGTACAAGTAGATAAAATGGAAAAATTAGTTACCAGAGGGGATAAAAAGCTTAAGCCTGAATTTGTAAGTATGATTTGTTTTTACTTCTTAGAAAAAATGAGTGATTTTTATTTAACTTCTTTTTGATTTTTTTTACTTTCTTTTTACGTAAAAGTGATTTTTTACTTACTCTTTATTTTTCGTGAGCGTTTTTTTTTACTCTCTTTTTTTTACATAGAAGTGCCTTTTTTTACTTCTTATTGATTTTTCGTGAATCTCTTTGATGAGGTCACCAGTTTTTGAGATCACCAGTCTTTTATAGTAATTATGGTGAGGATTAGGTTAGATGAATCGAACAATGAAACAAGAATTATCTGATTTTCCCAATTTTGACTCAAATTAAAGCGTTCCCTACACACCATTCTGAAGTGAAAGCTAGCAGACTTCAGGGTTTCCTGTATTTTATGCTGAGCTTAAATCAGTACACTTTTTGGTGACTGATACCTCTGTAACTATGGTTTTGAAGACAAGTTTGGTATATCGGTATCAAAATGTTTTTTTGGGGGAGTTTTTTTTTAGTAATTAAGTAGTTCTGATTTGGAAGAATTTGGTTTCTTTAAGTGAACTGAAGTTCCAGATTTAATCTTACCAGCAGAGGTATTAACGCGTAAAAATATAGGGGGGGAGGGGTAGAATGAACCCTTCGAAGACTCGGGGGATTTTTTATATTTATTTTAAGGAAAAAGGGGTTTGAGTTTACACCCCTGCTTATCCAACTGTATTGTATGTAGATTACTTAAAAATCAGGCTTACAGTTTTTAAGGGGGGGGGGGGTAGAATATTTCTTAATTTGAGCATTTGGGTTCTTCGGAATGAAACCGAACATGATACTCGTGTCTTATAAACTTTAAAGTATCTCAATAATATTGTAGCCTACTATTAGCCTACTGCTAACAAGTCATTGCAGCAACATGCCACCTGAGGTCAACACAACTACGCACGCTCCTCTTCCATCCCAATATTTTCAAAGCCTTCCTCTTTACATCCTCCCAAGAAATCATTTATTTATCAGTAATTGTATATTATCAATAATATATATTTGTAAATTGTATGCCACTCAACATTTATGCATATACTTTGTGTACTAATTTGTTTTTGAAAAGTACTTATGGGATTAATTAATCGGAAAATTAATTTAGATGTTGATTGAAAATCAACTGAGATTTCAGAGGAGTAGTTTGAAACCCTCCCCTTTCCTCCTCTTGTAAGTTGCATGTTTAGCCAGTAACCACTTACTGATCCATCTCTTATGCATCTACAGCTGTATGTTTTGTCAACATAGGGATGAGAAGATGCACAAGTGCCAGAGCTAAGGGAAAGGGACCCCTCTGGGGGTTTATCCTGGGAGGGGTTAAGTTGGTAACTTAGTTAGGAGTTAAGTTAAGTAGGAATTAAATTAAGTTTATAACAATTGTAAAAAAGGTAAAATATAAGGCATTTACATGAAAATATAAAATAATTCGTGACAGTTAATATTACCCAATGGGGGGGGGGGTACGGGCCTATACTTCATCAAATAACTGATTTTATCTTCTCAGATATTGCTGCAGAGATTATCTATGTCAAAACTAGTTTATTTATTTAGAAAAAAAATATTTCAAATAAAAATGTATTTGCAGGTGTATTTGTCTCAGGAAAGTTTATTTCAAATAAAAGTATTTTCATTATATTACAGGTAAGAAAATATTGGAATCAGTTCATTGTCTCTAGCTAAAATCTAAGAGACACAATTTTATTTAGTAAATTATGCACCACAATGAAATCACACTATTCAACTAATTACTTAGTTTGAGTGCGATCTATGTTTTGGTTGAATAAATTAATATCAGTCGCAGCGTGTGCAGCTTTGGTACATTGACCCCATCGACGATGTAATCAGGTTAGAAATAAGTTTAGTTTGTGGCTAATTGCTATAATTATGACTACGACAAAAATTCGTCGTAGCGTTAATCTACAATAGGCCAACGAACTGTTAACATCCTTCCACCAACAAGAAAAAGAGAGATTATGATCCTATACTTCCGGTTCGTTGGAAGTATATCTATAATTCCATTGGTATATTATTGTGACGTAATTTCGTAAGTCAATCGCGATTTTCTTTTTTCTTGTCAGATAATTAGCCCTACCTTTTAAAAACCAGTTGAACTAATGTAGCGCAGCAAATCCAGACATACAAGGAAAAACTATAGTCAGAGTGACAAATATATGCATGTTTTTAAGCCCGCTTTTTTTTTGGGGGGGGGGGGATTTCAAGATAGAGAAAGAGCGAAAAAATTTCCAGTCATGCATTTTCATTTTACAAGTAAAGTCTGTTTCTCTATGATCTCACATGTTTAGAGCTTCCAATTTGGATAAAACAAAAAACAAAAACAAAACTTCTAGTTTCATCCCTGGCTCTTCTGAGTCGTTTAATCTTTTTAGCTGTAAATTTTCCCTTATATGCTGTTTAGTTAAACTATTTTACGCGGTAGTAAAATTATTGAGTTTTTTTTATTATTATTTTATGCTCGAAGTCTTCTTTCGCGGGTATAAGAATTAACTTAAGCGCAAATTTTAGGTGATCCTTAAAAAGACAAGTAACAATGGTTAACAATGGTTGACAATGGTTAACAAGGGTTGACAATGGTTAACAAAAATTAAAAAAGGATTAAGAGTGACGACTACAAGGGAAGCACTGTATAAAGATAATTAACAGTAAGTTCACCGCAGACGGTTTCTGGCTCTTCATTCTCGGTGCGGCTCCTCCCACATACTCTTTCATAGCTGGTTACTATTGTTAGTATGTGTCAGCGGTCCAATTACCCTGGAACATGTATTTTGGCAAAAACTTTCTCAAAATGCCTTTGAAACCAACTCGAAACTTCGAAACCTACTTATAATTCCTAAAAATATCAAATAATAACATTGAACTTCTAATTACCGATTTTCGTAAGTAGAAGGGGGGGTACCAGCCCTGTCCCTCACCCCTGCTGCCACCTACAACTTTTTTTGCACCCCAAATATGGGCATAGAGTCCCTAGAGAGAACATGTGGTTAATGGGGTCAATGACCTCTTTCTCCAGGGGTGTTTTGGCCAAGTGCCGGCTAGGGAAGAATGTTTTGCTCTAGGAAAAAGTATGTGTATTTGTTGTTTTTGGCCAAGTGCCCGCTAGGGAAGAATTTTATTATATCAGGAATAGTATTTGTTTTTGTCGTATGCTAGGGGAGAATGTTATGATCCACAAATAGTATGTGCTGTTGTTTTTCGAGGCATATGTTATGAGTTTCCAGGAAACGGTTAGATCACGTGTTTCCTTCTCAGCCAATCAGAGGGCTGGTTACATATCAGCGACGGAGGGAATATGAGGAAAGGATTTTTGCTAAAGTTTTATTAGTCTGTGAATAGAATTCAAAGGAGTGAGAAGAACAGTTTTGACTTTACTCATTTGGATATATATTTGTAATAATGAGTGGAATGTTTACCCTCTTAGAAGTTGATAGTGGAGTTGATGGTAATAATACAAGAGCACCTAACATTGCGGTGGAAATCACGAAAGGATCAAGTCTTTGTCTGGAATGGGCTGCAGTATATGCAAGATATATGAAATCCTCGAGCAAATTTAAAATGGAGGATCAATTATGTTTCGCTGCAAAAGTTGATATAGCACATGTGAATAGACTTCAATGTGCTTTAAGTGCATTAGTGAAGCATATCGAAGACAATAAACTCTATCGCTAAAATCTGGAGGAAACGAGAAGAAAAATTATATGTGACATGGAGAGAAATTTATACCGATTGCAAGTAAGCTCAGATAAAAGAAGGATTGATATGATAGAAAAGGAGGATCAAAAGAAGAGACTGGTAAAAGAGGGCTTTCTCTATAGTGAAAAAGACAGCAGTGAAAACCCAAAGAAAAATGTGTATAGTGCAAGATATAACTAGGATTATTATGATGATTATGCACCAAGAGAAGACAAAAAGTGGCCCTTTAAGAGACAACATTAGAGGTCATTCTACGAAAAGGATTTTAAACAACGGAAACCATGGTGGAAGTGTTCTCATATACCATTTTACGATAAATCCCATTTTTGATATGCTTGATAAGTTTTATACCATAATCATACAATAAATTTGTTTCTGCTATTTTAATTTTCTCATACTCGATATGCATGAAGTAAGGATACCAGCAGAGACTTCTATACATGAATAGTTCAGATTGATTAGATCACCCCTTAGAGTGTTCTCAGTCCACAGCTAAGTTTTCTATCAAAGATAATAAAATTTCGTAGAAGTTAGCTGTGTAATTTTTTTCTTAAGAAATCAATATTTCATTTTTGTCCATGCTTTTTAAATAAAATCATTATTCTAATCCTTTATTTATTCGTTAAATCAATATTTATAATACTCTGTAAATATATGATGTCAGGCTCGATTACTTGAACATCATCATCATCAGCACTATTTTCTACTATCACCATATTCACCAGTGGGGGCATTTCATAATATAACCGCTCGTGATCTTCGACACAGAGCCGACCCGAAGGTCCCCTCCTCACCAAATCATCTGAAGTATATGATAGCCCATCCTCAGTATGATGAACTTCCATAATACAATCTGTAGAATCGGCGCCAGCATGACAAAGAAGAAGCTCATCACTTCTTGTTAGCTCCCACTCGGCCCATACATTATCTCAATCATGCGCACTATGATTAAAAAAGCTCACCGGAATGGTTTGACCTTCCTGAATGTACGCAGGGGTTTCCTATAAATGTAATAAACAGGATTACTTAATATTTTTCATTATATTCTTAATTTTCATGTCTAAAATTCAACAATTAAGTGGTTATGGGATATTTACATATGGGAGGAGCTTTAATGTCCTTGGTAAAAGCCTATACGAGATTTAATGTCTTTGGTAAAAACCTCTATGAGATTCAATGTCCTTGGTGAAAACCTGTATGAGTTTTAACATCCTTGGTAAAAGCCTGTACGAGATTTAATGTCCTTGGTAAAAGCCCGGACGTGATTCAATGTCCAATTTCTGAAAAAAGGGGGGAGAGGTGGCCACCGAGGGAGGCTCCAATCCACCGTACGGTTTATCTCAACCCTTTCGCAACCCATGGCACATTTTTCAGCAAAAATATCAAAATATACAAAGGGAAAATTCATGTTCCCACCCACCCTGCGCGATGTGGGGGAGTTTGGTCAGTATTGTCTTATCCCAGGGACGGAATCCAATCATCCGAACGCGATTCAGGTTGTTTGCTCACTGTTGAATCATTGCGAGGAGATGGAATCCAGGCTTCGGCTAGATGATAAAAGAGGCTAAAAACGGTCTCGCTCGAGATAATCTAAAGGTAGTAATAATAAGAATATTATCTTTGAATTTCTTCAGCAACACTCTAACGTCAGAGCACCCCTATGTGAGAAGAGTAGATGTCCAAACCGATAAAAAGTATACTTATGGTCCAGATCGGAATGGCGCTACGACACCGTTTTCACACTAGCACCAGCTCTCCACACCCCCCCCCCCCCATTGAAAACAGAGAACACTACCATTTTTTCTTTACCACTGTTAGATACTCTAAACAGTTCACCTCACAATGTTACACTATAAATACTCTAAGACATCGCCTCTCATCATCCCATCCCCCCATAAACACTTTTCCAACATTTCTCGCTCAAAATTTTAGTTTCAAGTCATTCATTCGGGCTTTCGCAAGCACTTCAGCCCACCGTGTAGCACTATAACTACTCTAAGACGTCCCTCTGCCACCAACACCCCCCCCCCAACCACAAATTTCTCTTAGAAATAATATTTTTCCCACCCCAATATATTATAATATTACTAGTACTAACAACTCACAGCACTACTAGGCCATCTGAGCTCAACAAAAGTACGTATTATCGAGAAAATATTAGAAAATTTATGGATTTTAGTACAAATAGCTTGCAAAAACATGAAATACTACTACTAATACTAGCAACTTACTGCAACATAAGGACACCTGAGGGCAATATAACTACGTTTTATCATGAAAAATGTCTGAAAATGTTGAAGGTATAATAAGAAAGGATTGCAAAAACATGATAATATTACTATTACTAACAGCTTATGGCACTACTAATCTATCTGAGGTCAACAAAAGTACGTATTATCGAGAAAATATTAGAAAATTTTTGGATTTTAGTACAAATAGCTTGCAAAAACATGAAATACTACTACTAATACTAGCAACTTACTGCAACATAAGGACACCTGAGGCCAATATAACTACGTTTTATCATGAAAAATGTCTGAATATGTTGAAGGCATATTAAGAAAGGATTTCAAAAACATGATAATATTACTATTACTAACAACATACTACTCCACTAAGCCATCTAAGGTCAACAAAAGTATGTTTTATCAAGAAAATATTAGAAAATTTATATATTTTAGTACAAATAGTTTGCAAAAACATGAAAATAGAACTACTACTAGAAACTCACTACAATATAAGGACACCTGAGGACAATACAATTGCGTTTTATCAATACAAAATATAAAAATGTTGAAGGTATAGTAAGAAAGGCTGGCAAAAAATGATAATACTGCTAGAACTAACCACTTATACGGAGTTCTGAAAGTGGAAGTTTATTAAATTATTAAGAAGTTTATTATTTCTTTGAAATATGCATTTACACAACAATTTCCATGTTTTTGATTTTATATTAACGAAGAATTTAAACATAGCTTCAATTAACTATTTTTCACAATAAAACTACGAGATTACATTTTATTGAACCAGACAAATGTATGGTCATATGATTTTATTGTAAAAGCCACTATACTTTATAAAATTCCTTTTTCCATGTTTCGTCTCCTTAACAATTCCTGAAAGTTTCAATTAATATACCAAATCATACATGACTTCGGGCTTCATTACGGAGTTCTGAAAGTAAAAGTAAAATCTTTAGCGAGAAATAATAATAAAATTTAAACTTACATTAAGATCAGCAGCTTGCATGATAGGTTCGGACATCGCTTGACGGGGGGTTGAGGCTTGATGTGGCATTGACATGGAAGGGTAGGGATTTTCCTGATTGGTGGTCATGATAGGGCCAGAATATTTGATGACTGTTCTTCTTGAAGGGCCGGCGACTTCACCGTCTTGTATGTAGAGCATAGATGGGTCAGCATATCTCCTCTGAAAGTAAAAGTTTATTAAATTATTAAGAAGGCTATTATTTCTTTGAAATATGCATTTACACTGTAATTTTCATATCTTGATTTTATATTAATGAAGAATTTAAACATAGCTTCAATTAGCTATTTTTCACAATCAAACTATGATATTACATTTTGCTGAACCAGAGAATTAGGTTTAGACTTTTCTTAAAAGCCTAAACAAAAACTGAAATTGTAAAACAGCAAAATGTTGGTAACATGAGTTAATTGATTAGGTTTAGAATTTTATCAAAAGCCTAAATGGAAAATTAAAATTATGCAAAACAAAAAAATGTCACAAGCGTCATTAAATTAGTTACCATTAACTCAGGAGCTATTCAAACGGGATCACTTGCGTGAATAGTAGACACTTTGTCCCCATTCCAGATCCGCCATTCAACTTCTCTCCAAATTCAGGGGTCTTATCCCGCCGCCAGACACCAATTGTGGCAACTTCTACTGCAGCAACCAATAATTAGAACCCAAGCTCTAAAATTGGTCTCAATCAGAAACCCTTATCGCTGTCTAAATTCACCAAGTGTAAAGATTTTCAAACAGAGGTCTTTATTCTACAATGTTCAGGGAAGGTCTGACAATTTCATACGAGCAAAAATTCATTCAATACGAAACTAGCATATATTTAATCAAAGATGAACAGAAATAATAACGAATAATTGTTCAAACGTAAACTTATGTCCAATGACATATTAGTTAGAGTGACAAAAAACTTTTTTTACAAGAGGACATTTTCAACTAAAAGTAGAACGAGGGTTGAGGCGGGGACAGCCCCATTCATATACAGAATAATTTTTGTTCGTCTTAAGTTTTAGTGTTGCTTCTTACTTCCAACTGAAAACTTATTTTTTAATTTGATGTTTTACCTTTTTCAAATCATGCCATAATTATCCGTTTGAATAGACCCTCTCTTATCAGTTTAATTCGATCTGAGTACTGGTTCGATTCGAACAGCAAACATTCTTTCTAGTCTTTAGACTTTTCAAGCATAGTAAACTTGATTACGGTATTTAATTTGTAGAGACTAATTCATTTTAAATATTTGCAATTGGAATAAAAAGCAAATTCTGTGGGGGCGTACTAGCTACCACAGACCCGTGGAATAAAAAGCAAATTATGTGTGGACTTACTAGCTACCACAGACCCAGAAGGGCTGAATTCACATTTTAGAGACAAAAAGTGCACACAAAAAAGCAATTTTTCACAAGAGAACATTTTCAACTAAAAGTAGAGCGAGGGTGTGATAAACCTATTAGAGTGACAAAAACTTTTTCTCCACAAGAGGACATTTTCAACTAAAAGTAAAGAGCTACTAGACTAAATCAAAGATATGATGAAATAATAACGAATAATTGTTCAAACTTAAATTTTCTGTAAAGTTATGTTTAGCGATAAACTTATTAGAGTGACAAAAACTTTTTCCCACAAGAGGACACTTCAACTAAAAGTAAAGATCTACTAGGCTAAATCAAGCATGTGCTGAAATAAAAACGAATAATTGTTCAAACTTAAATTTTCTGTAAAGTTATGTATAGCGATAAACTTGATAGAGTAACAAAAACTTTTTTTCCACATGAGGACATTTTCAACTAAAAGTGGAGCGAGAGTTGAGGCGGGGGCAGCCACATTCATATACAGAATAATTTTTGTTCGTCTTAAGTTTTAGTGTTGCTTCTTACTTCCAACTGAAAACTTATTTTTTAATTTGATGTTTTACCTTTTTTTTCAAATCATACCATAAATATCCGTTTGAATAGACCCTCTCTTATCAGTTTAATTCGATCTGAGTACTGGTTCGATTCGAACAGCAAACATTCTTTCTAGTCTTTAGACTTTTCAAGTATAGTAAACTTGATTACGGTATTTAATTTGTAGAGACTAATTCATTTTAAATATTTGCAATTTGAATAAAAAGCAAATTATGTGGGGGCGTACTAGCTACCACAGACCCATAAAAAAAGCAAATTATGTGTGGACTTACTAGCTACCAGAGACCAAGAAAGGCTGAATTCACATTTTAGAGTCAAAGAGTGCACACAAAAAAAGCAAATATAATAGCAATTTAAACTCTCCCCCCCCCCAAACTCAAAAATTTCAGGGGGGGGGCATATTTTCATTGTAGTTTGTATATTTTCTTTAGAAAACACATCGAAAAGCCATATCAAGAGCTAAATTTGTGAGTTTTTTTTAACTGACAATTCCTTTTTTTGTCAAGCCTTAACCTTGAAAGATATGAATTACAATCAAGGAACATAGTTCATCATATTTTACATATTTTTGGATGGAAAACAAACTGAAGAGACATGTTAGTTGAACTTACATCAAATTTTGGATTGCTTGCATTTGAAGAACCTTCCATTATTTTCTATCTTGTTCTATATTTTAGCTTATACTGACTTTTAAACCTTTCAAAACCCTGAAATATACTAACCTAACGGTTATTTATTTACGAAATCGTGCAAACTGATTATTTTATAACAATAATTACCTTTCTATATATCACTTAACACTCACTAGAATTTCCACTTATCACTCACGGGGAAAGGATTCAAAACAATACTTATTACATCACATAGTCTAATTGCGTCAAACGAGGCATCTTCAATGCAGATTAATTAATTATTACACTCCATTTGGCGTTGGACATAGGAAAGCGTCGATGGGAGTGAGAATTTGTTTAAAACTATCAAAGATTGATCAACTCTGTGATTTCACAGTTCTTGTGTAATCAGAAAGAAAAAAGAAGAAAAATTGATAAAAGATATTTTGAAATATGCCCCAAAATCAGAGCTATTACAACTTAAATGACGCGAGGAAAGGGGGGAATCAGGTTTTAAGAATATCCTGGATATATAATTTTTATATTATCTAAGTACTCACAGAAGGAGTCGTTACAGAAACTTTGAAAATGGCTCATTTCATTGGAAATTAAAGTGGCTAGCACCCGATTCACAGGAGGGGGCGTGAAACTTATGGTTTCTAACTTTGATATGCCATACTAGAAAAAGAGACTCTTATATGTGGGGCGGCGCCCTACCGCATCCCTCGCTCTTGAAATCCCCCCCCCCCAACTCAACTTTTCCAGAGGATTTCAAATCCTCCCCCCCTCCAAACTCAAAAATTTCTCGGAACGTATTTTCATCATATTTAAATATTTACCTACGTACGCATCACTTAGGTTAGATTAGATTAGGTGAGAGACATGCAAAATTTTAGGTGTATGGTTAGGTTAGGTTATGTTAGGTTAGGTTAATTTAGGTTAGGTTAGGTTAGCCTACGTACGTGCGCGTACGTAGGCTAACCTAGCCTGACCAAAATTAACCTAACATAATCTAACCTAACCTAACCATACACCTAACTTTTTGCCTGTCTCTCGCCTAATCTAATCTAACCTAAGTGATGCGTACGTAGGTAAATATTTAAATATGATGAAAATACGTTCCGAGAAATTTTTGAGTTAGGAGGGGGGGAGGAGGATTTGAAATCCTCTGGAAAAGTTGAGTTTGGGGGGGGATTTCAAGAGCGAGGGTTGAGGGGGGGGGCAGCCCCACACCTAAGAACTTTTCTTTCTAGTCTTGCATATCAAAGTTAAAAACCATAGTTTTCACGCCCCCTCCTGTGAATTGGGTGCTAGCCACTTTAATTTCCAATCAAATGAGTCATTTTCAAATTTTCTGTGATGAATCCTTCTGTGATTACTTAGATAAAATGAAATGATACATCCCTGATAGTATTATACCCTAATTCCCCCTCCCCTTGCGTCGGTTCAGTGGTAATATCCCTAAGGTTGAGTACTGTTTACAAATATATTGATTAAATTTTTCTTCTTTTTTCTTTCATATTGAACTAGAAGTGTGAAATCATAGAGTTGATCACTCTTTGTTAGTGTTACAGAAATTCTCACTTCCATCGACGCTTTCCTTTGTCCAACACCAAATGGAGCGTAAAAATTAATTAATCTGCATTGAAGATGTCCTCGTTTGACGCAATTAGACTATGTGATGTAAGAATTATTGTTTTGAAACCTTTCTCCGTGAGTGATAAGTGGCAATTCCAGTGAGTGTTAAGTGATATATAGAAAGGTAATTATTGTTCTAAAATCATTAGTTTGCACGATTTCGTAAATAAATAACCGCTAGGTTAGTATATTTCAGGGTTTTGAAAGGTTTAAAAGTCAGTATAGGCTGAAATATAGAACAAGATAGAAAATAATGGAATGTTCTTCAAATGTATGCCCTCCAACGTTTGATGTAAGTTCAAATAACATGTCTCTTCAGTGTGTTTTCCATCCAAAAATATGTAAAATATGATGAACTATGTTCCTTGATTATAATTCATATCTTTCAATTAGGGAGGTTAAGGCTTGGCAAAAAAAAAAGGAATTGTCAGTGAAAAAAAACTCACAAATTTAGCTCTTGATATGGCTTATTGATGTGTTTCCTAAAGAAAACATACAAACTACCAAGAAACTATGCCCCCCCCCCCAGAACTTTTTTTTCTTGGGGAGGGGGAGAGTTTAAATTGCTATTATATTTGCTTTTTTTGTGTAAACTTTTTGTCTCTAAAATGTGAGTTCAGCCCATCTGTGTCTGTTGTAGCTGGTACGTCCACACAGAATTTTTTTTTTTCTATGGGTCTGTGGTAGCTAGTACGCCCCCACAGAATTTACTTTTTATTCCAATTGCAAATATTTAAAATGAATTAGTCCCTACAAATTACATACCGTAATCAAGTTTACTATGCTTGAAAAGTCTAAAGACTAGAAAGAATGTTTGCTGTTCGAATCGAACCAGTACTCAAATCAAATTAAACTGATAAGAAAGGGTCTATTCAAACGGATATTTATGGTATGATTTGAAAAAAAAGGTAAAACATCAAATTAAAAAATAAGTTTTCAGTTGGAAATAAAGAAACAACACTAAAACTTAAGACGAACAAAAATTATTCTGTATATGAATGTGGCTGCCCCCGCCTCAACCCTCGCTCTACTTTTAGTTGAAAATGTCCTCTTGTGAAAAAAAAGTTTTTGTTACTCTAATGAGTTTATCTCTAAACATAATTTTACAGAAAATTTAAGTTTGAACAATTATTCGTTATTATTTCAGCTCATTTTTGATTTGGTTTGTTAGCTCTTCACTTTTAGTTGAAAGATTTCCTCCTTTGGGAAAAGTTTTTGTCAATCTAACAGGTTTATCTCTATACAAAACTTTACAGAAAATTTAAGTTTGAACAATTATTCGTTATTATTTGTTCATATCTTTGATTTAGTCTAGTAGCTCTTTACTTTTAGCTGAAAATGTCCTCTTGTGGAGAAAAAGTTTTTGTCACTCTAATAGGTTTATCATACCCTCGCTCTACTTTTAGTTGAAAATGTTCTCTTGTGAAAAATTGCTTTTTTGTGTGCACTTTTTGACTCTAAAATGTGAATTCAGCCCTTCTGGGTCTGTGGTAGCTAGTAAGTCCACACAGAATTTGCTTTTTATTCCACGGGTCTGTGGTAGCTAGTACACCCGCACAGAATTTGCTTTTTATTCCAATTGCAAATATTTAAAATAAATTAGTCCCTACAAATTAAATACTGTAATCAAGTTTACTATACTTGAAAAGTCTAAAGACAAGAAACAATGTTTACTCTTCGAATCGAACCAGTACTCAGATCGAATTAAACTGATAAGAGAGGGTCTATTCAAACGGATATCTATGGGATGATTTGAAAAAGGTAAATCATCAAATTAGAAAATAAGTTTTCAGTTGTAAGTAAGAAGCAACACTAAAACTTAAGACTAACAAACATTATTCTGTATATGAATGGGGCTGTCCCCGCCTCAACCCTCGCTCTACTTTTAGTTGAAAATGTCCTCTTGTGAAAAAAGTTTTTTGTCACTCTAACTAATATGTCATTGGACATAAGTTTACGTTTGAACAATTATTCGTTATTATTTCTGTTCATCTTTGATTAAATATATGCTAGTCTAGTATTGAGTAAATTTTTGTTAGTAGGAAACTATAATACATTCCATTAATATTTCGTAAATAAGAACTCTATTTGAAAATGTCTAGAATATGTTAATTTGAAAAGAAATAATGTTTACGTTCTGAGACCAATTTTAGAGCTTGAGTTCTAATTATTGGTTGCTGCAGTAGAAGTTGCCACAATTGGTGTCTGGCGGCGGGATAAGACCCCTGAATTTGGAGAGAAGTTGAACGACGGATCTGGAATGGGGACAAAGTGTCTACTATTCACGCAAGTGATCCCGTTTGAATAGCTCCTGAGTTAATGGTAACTAATTTAATGACGCTAGTGACATTTTTTTGTTTTGCATAATTTTAATTTTCCATTTAGGCTTTTGATAAAATTCTAAACCTAATCAATTAACTCATTTTACCGACATTTTGCTGTTTTACAATTTCAGTTTTTGTTTAGGCTTTTAAGAAAAGTCTAAACCTAATTCACTGGTTCAGCAAAATGTAATATCATAGTTTGATTGTGAAAAATAGCTAATTGAAGCTATGTTTAAATTCTTCATTAATATAAAATCAAGATATGAAAATTACAGTGTAAATGCATATTTCAAAGAAATAATAGCCTTCTTAATAATTTAATAAACTTTTACTTTCAGAGGAGATATGCTGACCCATCTATGCTCCACATACAAGACGGTGAAGTCGCCGGCCCTTCAAGAAGAACAGTCATACTATCATGACCACCAATCAGGAGAATCCCTACCCTTCCATGTCAATGCCACATCAAGCCTCAACCCCCCGTCAAGCGATGTCCGAACCTATCATGCAAGCTGCTGATCTTAATGTAAGTTTAAATTTTATTATTATTTCTCGCTAAAGATTTTACTTTTACTTTCAGAACTCCGTAAAGAAGCCCGAAGTCATGTATGATTTGGTATATTAATAGAAACTTTCAGGAATTGTTAAGGAGACGAAACATGAAAAAAGGAATTTTATAAAGTATAGTGGCTTTTACAATAAAATCATATGACCATACATTTCTCTGGTTCAATAAAATGTGATCTTGTAGTTTGATTGTGAAAAATAGTTAATTCAAGCTATGTTTAAATTCTACGTTAATATAAAATCAAAAACATGGAAATTGTTGTGTAAATGCATATTTCAAAGAAATAATAGCCTTCTTAATAATTTAATAAACTTCCACTTTCAGAACTCTGTATAAGTTGTTAGTACTAGTAGTATTATCATATTTTTGCCAGCCTTTCTTACTATACCTTCAACATTTTTAGATATTGTCTTGATAAAACGTAGTTGTATTGGCCTCAGGTGTCCTTATCTTGTAGTGAGTTGCTAGTAGTAGTTCTATTTTCATGTTTTTGCAAACTATTTGTACTAAAATCTATAAATTTTCTAATATTTTCTTGATAAAACATACTTTTGTTGACCTCAGATGGCTTAGTGGAGTAGTACGTTGTTAGTAATAGTAATATTATCATGTTTTTGCAATCCTTTCTTAATATACCTTCAACATTTTCAGACATTTTTCATGATAAAACGTAGTTATATTGCCCTCAGGTGTCCTTATGTTGCAGTAAGTTACTAGTATTAGTAGTAGTATTTCATGTTTTTGCAAGCTATTTGTACTAAAATCCATAAATTTTCTAATATTTTCTCGATAATACGTACTTTTGTTGAGCTCAGATGGCCTAGTAGTGCTGTGAGTTGTTAGTACTAGTAATATTATCATGTATGGGGGTGGGAAAAATATTATTTCTAAGAGAAATTTGTGGTTGGGGGGGGGTGTGTTGGGGGTAGAGGGATGTCTTAGAGTAGTTATAGTGCTACTCGGTGGGCTGAATTGCTTGCGAAAGCCCGAATGAATGACTTGAAACTAAAAATTGTAGTGATAAATGTTGGAAGTGTTTATGGGGGGATGGGATGATGAGAGGTGATGTCTTAGAGTATTTATAGTGTAACATTGTGAGGTGAACTGTTTAGAGTATCTAACAATGGTAAAGAAAAAATGGTAGTGTTCTCTGTTTTCAATGGGGGGGGGTGTGTGGAGAGCTGTTGCTAGTGTGAAAACAGTGTCGTAGTGCCATTCCACTCTGGACCATAAGGAGACTTTTTTATCGGTTTGGACATCTACTTTTCTCGCACATGGATGCTCTAACGTTACAGTATTGCTGTAGAAACTCAAAGATAATATTCTTATTATTACTACCTTTAGATTATCTCGAGCGAGACCGTTTTTAGCCTCTTTTATCATCTAGCCGAAGCCTGGATTCCATCTCCTCGGAATGATTCAACAGTGAGCAAACAACCTGAATCGCGTTCGGATGATTGGATTCCGTCCCTGGGATAAGACAATACTGACCAAACTCCCCCCACATCGCGCAGGGTGGGTGGGAACATGAATTTTCCCTTTGTATATTTTGATATTTTTGCTGAAAAATGTGCCATGGGTTGCGACAGGGTTGATATAAACCGTACGGTGGATTGGAGACTCCCTCGGTGGCAACCTCTCCCCCCCCCCCTTTTTTCAGAAATTGGACATTGAATCGCGTCCGGGCTTTTACCAAGGACATTAAATCTCGTACAGGCTTTTACCAAGGATGTTAAACTCATACAGGTTTTCACCAAGGACATTGAATCTCATAGAGGTTTTTACCAAAGATATTAAATCTCGTACAGGCTTTTACAAATGACATTATAGCTCCCCCCATATGTAAATATCCCATATCCATTTCAATGTTGAATTTTAGACATGAAAATTAAGAATATAATGAATAATATTAAGTAATCATGTTTATTACATTTATAGGAAACCCCTGCGTACATTCATGAAGGTCAAACCATTCCGGTGAGCTTTTTTAATCATAGTGCGCATGATTGAGATAATGTATGAGCCGAGTGGGAGCTAACAAGAAGTGGTGAGCTTCTTCTTTGTCATGCTGGCGCCGATTCTACAGATTGTATTATGGAAGTTTATCATACAGAGGATGGGCTATCATATACTTCAGATGATTTGGTGAGGAGGGGACCTTCGGGTCGGCTCTGTGTCGAAGATCACGAGCGGTTATATTATGAAATGCCCCCACTGGTGAATATGGTGATAGTAGAAAATAGTGCTGATGATGATGATGTTCAAGTAATTGAGCCTGACATCATATATTTACAGAGTATTATAAATATTGATTTAACGAATAAATAACGGATTAGAATAATGATTTTATTTAAAAAGCATGGACAAAAAATGAAATATTGATTTCTTAAGAAAAAAAATTACACAGCTAACTTCTACGAAATTTTTTTATCTTTGATAGAAAACTTGGCTGTGGACTGAGAACACTCTAAGGGGTGATCTAATCAATCTGAACTATTCATGTATCGTAGTCTCTGCTGGTATCCTTACTCTATGCATATCGAGTATGAGAAAATTAAGATATCAGAAACAAATTTATTGTATGATTATGGTATAAAACTTATCAAGCATATCAAAAATGGGATTTATCTTAAAATGGTATATGAGAACACTTCCACCATGGTTCCCGTTGTTTAAAATCCTTTTCGTAGAATGACCTCTTATGTTGTCTCTTAAAGGGCCACTTTTTCTCTTCTCTTATCATCATAGTGCATAATCATCATAATAATCCGAGTTATATCTTGCACTATACACATTTTTCTTTGGGTTTTCACTGCTGTCTTTTACACTATAGAGAAAGCCCTCTTTTACCAGTCTCTTCTTTTGATCCTCCTTTTCTATCATATCAATCCTTCTTTTATCTGAGCTTACTTGCAATCGGTATAAATTTCTCTCCATGTCACATATAATTTTTCTTCTCGTTTCCTCCAGATTTTAGCGATAGAGTTTATTGTCTTCGATATGCTTCACTAATGCACTTAAAGCACATTGAAGTCTATTCACATGTGCTATATCAACTTTTGCAGTGAAACATAATTGATCCTCCATTTTAAATTTGCTCAAGGATTTCACATATCTTGCATATACTGCAGCCCATTCCGGACAAAGACTTGATCCTTTCTTGATTTCTACCGCAATGTTAGGTGCTCTTGTATTATTACCATCAACTCCACTATCAACTTCTAAGAGGGTAAACATTCCACTCATTATTACAAATATATATCCAAATTAGTAAAGTCAAAACTGTTCTTCTCACTCCTTTGAATTCTATTCACAGACTAATAAAACTATAGCAAAAATCCTTTCCTTATATTCCCTCCGTCGCTAATATGTAACCAGCCCTCTGATTGGCTGAGAAGGAAACACGTGATCTAACTGTTTCTTGGAAACTCATAAAATTTGCCTCGAGCAACAACAGCAAATACTATTTCTGGATCATAACATTCTCCCCTAGCATACAACAACAACAAATACTATTTCTGATATCATAACATTCTTCCCTAGCTAGCACTTGGCCAAAAACAACAACAACAAATACTCTGTCCTAGATCATAACATTCTTCCCGAGCCGGCACTTGGCCAAAAAACCCCTGAAGAGAAAGGTCATTGACCCCATTAACCACATGTTCTCTCTAGGGACTCTATGCCCATATTTGGGGTGCAAAAAAAAGTTGTAGGTGGTAGCAGGGGTGAGGGACAGGGCTGGTACCCCCCCCCCTTCTACTTTCGTATATGTATTGAAATATGTTACTTTAAAATTAGTTTCTTTAAAATTTAGTGTTACAGCGTTGAAGGCAAGTTTCGCGTTCAAGAGAAGTCTCACTTGTTTACTCGTGAAAAGATCTAACGTCGCTTATGTTTTTACGTTATCCGGCACAGTCGCACCTCAGTCAGGGCTTTTACGCTGGGTAAGATAGGGGACGATCATACTGTCTATTATTTATATACTGTGAAGGAAAGAGTAAGAAATTCAAAAGACCCGATTGGTTGGCTTGAAAACATTGTGACAAGTTGTTAGGCGAATCTCATTTGGCCCGTTAATATAGGGTGATACTTTATCTTGGTACTTTTGTGCACTATCTGGTACCCGCCGCTATAACTGTATCAAGGAAACCAGACACGAAACCCGCTAAACAGGTATTTGCAATAGAGAAATGGAATGCAAAGCGTGGTTTTCATTGCGTTTACAATATTTAAACTTTTGTTTTTTGGGTTTTAGGGGGCGGGACGGGGAAGGAACCTAGGTTAGGTTACGTATTTAATATATGCTATTCTTTACCCCCCACCCCCCGAATGTGAAAAAATTTAGCCCAAATTTGTTTATAAAATGTTATATATTCCTCATATTTTATTTTTTTTGATTAGCATTAGCCAAACTTGACTTGTTTAGTGCGTACCATATTATACACAAGTACCTTTATCTTTTTTGACCAACTGGGGTCTGCAATATTTTTTACAATGTAGGGATCGAGCGTATATCCTATACCGCCCTGTCTTGTTGTACATGCAGAATGACATGGAGTCAATTCGTTTCTAGAATCGCAAGTGGCGTTTAATTGCTAAGTTTTTATTCATAAAATTATGCTTTTGATTTAATGTACTGTTAATTATATCCTACTACAAAGTAGTAATTCTATCCTTTAAAAAATGTATAATTGTGTCTAATTAATTAAGTATATATATATATATATATATAATTATATCTTTTGACGTTTTTAAGGGATATTTGATTTTATTCAGGATACTTTGATGAAAATCAAGCATATTTTGGTTGACGAGAAAAAACACATTAGATTTGGCGATTGGAGTGCCTTTGATGTAAGTCGTTTTGTTTTAATCTGATTATTTTATCTGCTCTTTATTTTTTAGTTTAAACTTTTTTTTTAGTTTAGTTTGTATTTAGCTTATAAATTGAGTTGTTAAAAGAGTTTATTCGGGTTTGACGTGTCTGCTATGTAATGCAACACATTATCAGGGTATACGCAATTACACAGTACATACTCACATTATAACTACACACTGTCACATCATGTTTTACTTCCATTTGCTATTCGTTAAAATTGATCTGTATTCAGTATTTGTTTTCCCTTTGATAGTCATATTTCTTCTTTTTTTGTACTTACTCCTGTGCCACTTTAGGGTTTTATTATGGCACATCTTTTATAAATGAAATATATATAAACAGGAAAATATATGAAAGGAAGATTTTTTTTCAAGATCTTAATGACAAATTAAAGAAATTTGTAAAGGGAGTTTAAAGAAATTATTAAAGTAAATCATTTACAAGTATAATATGTGACAGAATTTGCATGTTTGCATATTTTGTATTTTGTATTTTGCATTTTGTATATTTTTACTCTTCCAAGAAGGAAGGAAGGCAATGCCTCCTCCGCATGTCTCCCATGCATACAGCTGGGGCGGATCCAGGATTTTTTTTTGGGGGGGGGGGGCAAAATAGGTTGATCCGATAAAAAAATTTAGGGGGGGGGCAAAATAGGTTGATCCAATAAACTTGTGCTAGGAGCAAGTTGAATTAACGCAAACTTGGTTTAATTCAGTAAATTACACTACTTTAGACTACGCTAGGGGGGCGCGCGCCCCCCTCGCCCCCTGGATCTACCACTGGCATACAGCCAGGAATGAAATTAATTTTTAATACACTTCCTTCTTTTTCTTTTGTAGCCTCTAGTAGAAATAATAAAAATGACAAGGTAAACTGCTCTACCTAATCAGAAGGATAAGTACAGTTAATGATCTTGAGCCTTATTCAGAATAGTTTTAAGGATTGATCCAGGTCAATCCTCAATGTAGGATCGACGAGGATAGGCATCCGGATAAGCCAGAGTACTAAGCCTCTGACTTGAGGTATGTAACCAAAATTTCAAATATCATTGGTTTAACAGATGCAACAGCTGTTTAATTTTTTGTTCATGAAAACAGTTACGAAGTTCTTAAACTCGAAAAACTTCGAGTTACAAAACACTCTTTTGAACTAAGAAAACTCTATCCATAGGCCTAATATATTTTATCTCACCTTATTTGGCTCTTAAGATAGGAATTTCTCTTGTTTCCAAAATACTTCATTTTATTTTTTCCCACTCACTCAAATAGTCAAAAATGGAGCTTTTAAAAGAGTGACATGTCTGCTATATAATACAGTGCGTTGTCACACTATTCAGCAATATACAGCCCATAATCGTATATTACAGCACATTCTCACTTACTGAAAAAATTGGGAACTCGAGTTTTTATTGGGGCTTTATCAATTTGTGACGTGCCTGCTGTATACTTCTACACATTATCACGCTGTTCAGCATGTAGCACATTCTCACATTATACAACATAGTATCACTCACTCACTCAAGTTATTGAGGAACGAGGCTTTATCGATTCTGAAGTATCTGCCTATATATTACTGCACATTATCACACTATTTAGCGCTATGCAGCAGATTATCGCATTATACAGAACAGTCTCAGCCACTCAAAAAGTTAGGAAGGGGGGGGAGTAATGGGACTTTATCGAGTTTGACTTGCCTGTTTTATAGTACAGTATATTTTCACACAATTCATGGTAGAACACATTCTCACATTATACGGCACAGTCTCACTCACTCAAATAGTTGGGAAATGGAGCTTGAGAAAAGGTAGCAAGCGTAAAACTAAGGAAAACTCGTATCTACTTTCTTTCATTGGCGGATATATTTTAATTTTAAGCATTTGTACACCCCCTCCCCACCCATCCTTAACTCATGTGAATTGCCATGCAGTTTCAGCTTACATAACCCTGTGCTCCACAATCCCAAAAGTTTTTAGGGTTTCCTCATATTTCCCTGAAAGAAAATCCAATCAATTCGATTAACTGAATTGAATGAAGTCAATATAGATAAAGCAAATTAAATTAATCTCCTCGGAAATTAACGTTTAAGAAAATCGACGATTTATATTTTGTATTAACAATCGTGTATTGAAAAATGTGAATTTTAGGGGAAATATTGAAGAATATAATTTTCTTTCGTGGAAATTTGGGGGACAACGTAAAATTCAGGGATAGTAGAAACGAAGAAAAACATAGACAACGAGGGCGCTGGGGCCCCTTTAAATTTTGAATTATTCCTGAATTTACCATTTTCAGATTAAAAAAATTTATCCCCCCCCCTCCAAAAAATTCTGCGTATGGGCCTGAGTTGAAGCACTGTCTTCAGAAATGGATTGTATAACCATATATTGTGTATTCGTACATAATTATTACAAATATTTAATAGTTAGGACTTTTAATTTCAGATTGAAATACTGAACAAGCATCTATTTATAACTAGCAAGCCAGTTATCTACTTAGTAAATTTATCGGAAAAGGATTATATTCGAAAGAAAAACAAATGGTAAGTTGTATACTTCCTACGGTGATAAAGCAGGCATTTCGTAAGCGAGCGATCGTCAAATTTCAAAACTTTTGTGATTAAAATTCCTTATGCCTCCCATACTTTGCCAATTTTGTTAATTTCTTATAAATTTATGTTTTCTCAGGTAATTTCCCGAGGCCTACAAATTAATATGCGTCTTTTACATCATGCTATTTTTAGGTTATTTGTTTTTTAAATATCCTTTTTAAAAGAGATTCCAGGGCCATATATGGCCTTCTCAAGTTTTATCCCACTATCATACCTGGCTATTTTTAAATTATTGGGCTTTTAAAATGCCCTCTGTATAGTAGACTTCAAGGTCATACAAAGGCCATATGTGACCTTCTGAAGATTATCTCACTTTCATACATTGTTATTTTTCGGTTATCAACACCCTCTGCATAGTAGATTTGAGGGTCATATGTGACCTACTATAGATGTATCCCACTTTCTTACTATGCTATTTTTAGATTAATTGGCTATAATAATATCCTCTGTAAGCAGATTTAAGGGCCCCTGCGATGGCCATATGTTGCCTTCTGAAGTTGTATACCGCATTAATATCATGCTATTTTCGGATTATTCTGCTTTTATTATTATCATATATAAAACAGATTTGAGGGTCATGAGAGGGCCACATTTGGCCTTATGAAATTGTATCCCAATTTTATACCATGCTATTTTTGGATTATTCTGCTTTTGTGACATCCTCTGTAAAGCAGATTTAAGGGCCTTGCGAGGGCCAGATGTTGCCTTCTGAAGTTGTATCCCACTTTAATATCACGCTATATTTATATTATGCTGCTTTTATAACTCATATGCAAAGGAGTTTTGAAGGCCATGCGAGGGCCATATTTGGCCTTATGAAATTGTATCCCACTTTCATACCATGCTATTTTTGGATTATTCGGCTTTTGTAACATCCTCTGTAAAACAGATTTAAGGGCCCTGCGAGGGCCATATGTTGCCTTTTGAAGTTGTATTCCACTTTAATATCATGCTATATTTATATTACGCTGCTTTTATAACTCATATGCAAAGGAGATTTGAGGGCCATGCGAGGGCCATATTTGGCCTTATGAAATTGTATATCACTACCATACCTTGCTTTTTTTGGATTATTTGGCTTTTATAATTATCATATATAAAGCAGATTTGAGGGTCATGAGAGGCCCACATTTGGCCTTATGAAATTGTATCCCACTTTCATACCATGCTATTTTTGGATTATTCGGCTTTTGTAACATCCTCTGTAAAGCAGATTTAAGGGCTTTGCGAGGGCCATATGTTGCCTTCTGAAGTTGTATCCCACTTTAATATCATGCTATATTTATATTATGCTGCTTTTATAAATCATATGCAAAGGAGATTTGAGGGCCATGCGAGGGCCATATTTGGCCCTATGAAATTGTATCCCACTTTCATACCATGCTATTTTGGATTATTCGGTTTTTATAAAGCAGATTTGAGGGTCATGAGAGGGCCACATTTGGCCTTATGAAATTGTATCCCACTTTCATACCATGCTATTTTTGGATTATTCGGCTTTTGTAACATCCTCTGTAAAGCAGATTTAAGGACCCTGTGAGGGCCTTATGTTGCCTTCTGAAGTTGTATCCCACTTTAATATCATGCTATATTTATATTATGCTGCTTTTATAAATCATATGCAAAGGAGATTTGAAGGCCATGCGAGGGCCATATTTGGCCTTATGAAATTGTATCCCACTTTCATACCATGCTATTTTTGGATTATTCGGCTTTTGTAACATCCTCTGTAAAGCAGATTTAAGGGCCCTGCGAGGGCCATATGTGGTATTCTGAAGTTGTATCCCACTTTAATATCATGCTATATTTATATTATGCTGCTTTTATAAATCATATGCAAAGGAGATTTGAGGGCCATGCGAGGGCCATATTTGGCCTTCTTAAATTGTATCACGCTTTCATACCCTGCTATTTTTAGATTATTTGGCTATAGTAATATCCTGCATAAAGCAGATTTGAGGGCCATGCAAAATCCATATGTGGCCTTTTGAAGTTCTACCTTCAAACCAAGTTAGCTTTAGATTATCTTGTTTCTGTAACACACTCTGTAAAGCAGATTTGAGGGCTTAATGTGGGCTTCCAAGATATATCTTACTCTCAAACTATACTATTTAGATTACCTGGCTTTTTTAACACCCTCTGTAAACCAGATTTGAGGGCTTTATGTGAGTTTACGAAGGTGTATCTTACTCTGTTACTTGGTAATTTTTAACAATTATAACTTTTTCTTTTACTGTTATCAGTTTCTAATTTACCATGTCCTCTTGTATTTTCATTCGCTTTGTATAAAGTTTTTTTTGGTATTTGGGCAATTTTGGTAATTGGTAATATTGATTAGGAATTATACTAATTAAATACCAAAATTTAATCGGTAATTGATTATTTTGGACAATCATGAAACAATTTCTATCATATATTTAGTTTATTCTCTGGTTCTTGTAGAACGTTAGCTTTCCTTTTTTTCTGATTAATTGTTAACGAGATATCCTCTTTCTATGTTTTCATTCCTGATATATAGTCATTTTTGGTATTATGGTAAATGTAGTATTTTGGTAATATCAGATGGTAATTATACCAACTCATTACCAATTCCCATTTGGTAATTGTTAAGTCATTTTCGGCATTCTGGTAATTTTGGCAATTGGTAATATTTATTGATAATTATATCAAATCATGACCATTTACCATTTGGTAATTTTGAACAATCATAAATTTCATTTTACTATGTATCAGTTTCTTTTTTGCCGTGTCCTCTTCGTCTGTTTTCATTCGCACTATGTAAAGTCATTTTTGACATTTTGGTAAATGGTAATATTAACCGGTAATTATTCTAATTAAATATCAATACTCAATCGGTAATTGATAATTTTGAACAATCTTGAAACAATGTTTGTCATATTTCAGTTTAGTCTCTGATTTTTGTAAACGTTATCTTTCCTTTTTTGATAAATTTAATGAGAGTTCCATATGTTTTTATTTGCGCTACGTAATCACGTTGAGTATCACGATAATTTTGGCGATTGGTAATTATACCAATTTATTACCAATTATCGTTTGATAATTGATAATTTTAAACAATCATAAAACATTTTTTCTTATATATTAATTTTTATTTTACCATGTCCTCTTTCTGTTTTTTTATTCGCACTATATAGTCAATTTTGGTACTTTTGCAATTTGGATAATTGGTAGTTATGCTAATCAAATACCAATATCCAATCGGTAATTGATAATTTTGAATAATCATGATTTTGTTTTAACTTATATAAGTTTGTTATCTGATTTAATTAAAACGTTATCTTTCATTTTTTTCAAATAAATTTTTAATGATATTCTCTTTTTCTTTTTTCATTTGCATTCGGCATTTTGGTAATTTGGGTAATTGGTAATTATACTAATTAAATATTAATATGCAATTGGTATTTCATAATTTTGAGCAATCATGAAACTATTCTTATTATATATCAGTTTATTCACTGGTTTTGGTAAAATGTTATTCCTGTTTTTTTTTTGTTTTTTTTTAATTTGAATGAGATATCCTCTTTCTATGTTTTATTTGCGCTATGTAGTCATTTTTGATATTATTGTTACGCTATTCAATAGGAGTCACGATTTGTAAGTGTAAGTCTTTTAGTTTCCCATAATCCCGTTCTATTGCCGTTTCACAGAGTTGAGCATTCATGTCTTCTGGCTATTTTTCATTCTTGATTACTTAACTAAGGAAGAAATAGAAGAAAAACACTAAATTTGGTTTTATAGTGCTACTATTCAAAATTGAATCACTTGACTTCTTTTAAACTATTTTTTCCTTAAAGAAATAATGATTTAATAATAAAATAAAGATAAATACTGATATAATCCTTAAAGATATTCAAGTTAATAATTATTAATTATTTAACCTTAATTATTGTAACCTTAAAGATATAATAATGATTTGTTTCATCGTCAAATCGTCAAAGTGACGAAAACCTCGTCACTTTCATTATTTTTACTGTAAACACGCCCTTTTAACCCATAATTTAATGTTAAAATGTCTTGAAAATGTTTACGATATATCAGCTTTTGTCTAATTCTTATGGAATGTCTGCCTTCTATTTTTGTCTGAAATTTTAGTATTTATGAACTATTTGTTTTTGATTTTTTTTTTCAACTTTTTTGAACGCACGTAATATTTATTTTTGTAATTCCGTATTATATGGTACACATTCGAGAATTTGAATCACGAAGATGAGACAATAACCGGTTTTCACATTCTTTATTCCAGACAATTAGCTTCGGCTCGGTGGAAAACTACATTGTAGCTATATTTTAATTAAATATTTAGTTGCTATTTTGGTTAGGTTAGGTATTTAATATAATGGGTTCTGTGCGGACGCCCTACCATAATTCTTTGTTGTAGTTTTCATAATTTTGTTGCTAAAGTATTGTATTTTCATCATATTTTTTTTTATTTCATTACCATTCACCGAACTTCACTTCTCGAGTGTGTACAATATAATACGGAAGTACTTTTATTTTATTTCAATTAAATTTTATTTTATTATTTATTTATAAACTAGCTTGTTTTTCGATTTTTGCAGAATATTACCCTTTCATTTGATGTCAAGAATTTTGTAAATTTTTTTTAATGTCTTTTTTTTCAGTCTGTTTTAAGCTTTTTCTTAATATTTTTTTCGAAAACTTATGAAAACTATTGTATAACATATGATGACACTATTGATGGAGTGCCACTCCATTGTGGAGTGCCACTCCATGAAGGATGCCACTCCATTGTGGAGTGGCATCTTTTTAGTTTTGTCTGCGATTTTTTTAATGTTTGTTTTTCATTTTTTTTCCCAATTTTTTCTTAATATTTTTGAAAAAATAATTGGTAGAAAACATTTATGATATGTTGCAAATTATCTGATCTTATATTATTTACGATGTCGTCCGATCTTAGCTGATTGTTGGCCTTCCATTTTTGTCTGATATTTTAGTTTCTATGAAATATCCGTTTCCCAATCTTTTTCTTTAACTTTTTAAAGTTTAAAAACTTCTTTTTTTTAAAACCAAATTTAGTCATTTCGATTATTGGTGCTGTAGTTATTGAATACTGGTCACGATGTGGAAGCATAATTTTTTTTCATAATCAAGTCCTTTAACTGTTGCTACGAGTTAAGTTCTCAATATTCACAGCAGTTGTTCAGATTTTGATTATTAAACTGAGGAAGCAATAGAAGAAAAGTAGTATATTCAGGTTTATAGTGCTACTATAGAAAATCGAATCAGGTGGGTTCTATTTTGAAAGCTATTTCTTTATAAAGGTCAATTGTTTTTAGTTTCACAAAAAAAAATATGATGATTAAATAATAGTATGACTAGACACTTTTGATGGTGTTTGTTATACCTTTTATGAGCAGATTTTTTTCTAAAAACTTTTTGAAACGAGTCGCTTATGCAGAATATAAAGCTCAACCGACAAATACGGAATTGTTGGTTTCTTGTGGGCTACGGTCAGCTAGCTAGGGTTGAATGATCTTGCCTGTAGTTTTTCAGCCTAGTAAGTACCGTAAAGCACTGGCTTTATATTTTGTGGCTTACCGCCATATCGGTGAGTATAGGAGAATCCTTTCCCATTCTAATGTAATGAATGGGTAGAATCATGCAAAGAATGTTTTAGGGAAAGCTTTATTGATAAAAACAATTGGAAAGGAATAATGAGTAAGAAACATTTTGGAGAAATTCAGAAAGTTGAGGAAATTCCCTAGATTAGGACTGCACCATGGAGCTCTTTTTTGCAGGTTTTTTTAATGGAAGGAATTTACGTATATTATTGAAATTGTTAAGTACTGTTGCTTATTGCTTTGGTTGTTTGTCACGGCCCATGTTGACGGTGTTCTGACAGTTTACCACAAAACCATTTTGTCATCGCTTTTTTTGTCATTAATATTCCAGTCATTGCTAAAAGGGTTATTAATAAAAAAGTGTATTGTTTTTTTTTTCTGTCATCGGACAAATTGCCATTGTTTTTGTTGATTTGTTGTTTTTTCCGTCATTGGATAAAGTGTCATTTTCTTTTTTTTCATTTTAAAAAGTGTCTTCGTTTTTTTTATGTCATCGAGCTCTGACTGAATCGGGGAGGACTGAACCATAGAGCTCTTTTTTGTAGGTTTATTATGGAAGGAATTTACGTATATTCATAGTTGTATTTTGATAGTGTTAAGTGCTGTCACTTATTGCTTTGGTCGTTTATCACGGCCCTGGTCGACAGTGTCCAGACAGTTTGCCACAAAGCTATTTTGCCATCGCTTTTTTGTGTCATTAATATTCCAGTCATTGCCGAAAGTGTTATTAAAAAAAGTGTACGTTTTTTTTCCGTCATCGGACAAATTGCCATTGTTTTTGTTGATTTGTTGTTTTTTCCGTCATTGGATAGTGTCATTTTCTTTTTTTTCATTTTAAAAAGTGTCTTCGTTTTTTTTCTGTCATCGAGCTCTGACTGAATCGGGCGAGGACTGAACCATAGAGCTCTTTTTTGCAGGTTTATTATGGAAGAAATTTACGTATATTCATAGTTGTATTTTGATAGTGTTAAGTGCTGTCACTTATTGCTTTGGTCGTTTATCACGGCCCTGGTCGACAGTGTCCAGACAGTTTGCCACAAAGCTATTTTGCCATCGCTTTTTTGTGTCATTAATATTCCAGTCATTGCCGAAAGTGTTATTAAAAAAAGTGTACGTTTTTTTTCCGTCATCGGACAAATTGCCATTGTTTTTGTTGATTTGTTGTTTTTTCCGTCATTGGATAAAGTGTCATTTTCTTTTTTTTCATTTTAAAAAGTGTCTTCGTTTTTTTTCTGTCATCGAGCTCTGACTGAATCGGGCGAGGACTGAACCATAGAGCTCTTTTTTGCAGGTTTATTATGGAAGAAATTTACGTATATTCATAGTTGTATTTTGATAGTGTTAAGTGCTGTCACTTATTGCTTTGGTCGTTTATCACGGCCCTGGTCGACAGTGTCCAGACAGTTTGTCACAAAACTATTTTGCCATCGCTTTTTTGTGTCATTAATATTCCATTCATTGCCGAAAGTGTTATTAAAAAAAGTGTACGTTTTTTTTCCGTCATCGGACAAAGTGCCATTGTTTTTGTTGATTTTATGTTTTTTTCTGTCATTGGATAGTGTCATTTTTTTTGTCATTGTAAAAAGTGTCATCGTTTTGTTCTGTCACCGGACAAAGTGTCATTGTTCTCTTCTGTCATTAAAAAAATAAGATCGTTTCTTATGTCATTGCAGAAGTGCTATTGTTTTTTCTTCTTCTATCATTGCAAAAAGGTTCATATCGCTTTTTCTGTCATCGCAATATTCAGGAGCTTACAGAGAAACAGACGGCCAGGGCCAGTTCCAAATCAGAAATCTTACGTGCCAACCTTTCTCTGGAAAATTGGAGCTTTTACGACTTCTCTTTTTCTATATATTATTTCTTTTACTTCTTTTTTTATTTCTTTTTCACTTCTTTACTTCTGCTTTTCGTACTTCTTTTTCTATTATTTTTTTGTTTCTTTAAATTTGTGCCTCACTAAGATATATTGATATATGTCATATTTGTGGCTAAAATCGAAATTTGTAACTAATAACATATATTAATCATATTAAATATATTTGTGTGTTTTATTTAAATCTCTTATTGATTCAATCATACCTTTAAGTCATGTCTAATCATTGGAAAAGAACTGTCAATCTTTAATTTCGTTGTGTAAAAATAATGACACTTTTGGCGATAACAAAAAAAAAAAAAAATTGATGCCTTGTCTCATGACAAAAAAAAACGATGACACTTTGCGCAATGATGAAAAAACAAACTGACAATGACACTTGTCCAATGACAAAAAAAAACAGTAATACTTCTTGTGATGATACTTTCAGTCATTTTGTGATGACCTGAAAACCAGTGACTCAACAAGCAATGGCAAGATGTTTTTGTGGCAAAGTGTTATAGAACCTTGTTGGCTTGTGGGCAGATAAGCTATTTTCATTATTATCATTATCAAATCTTTGGTCGCTATTTTAGAAACTCTGCTGTCGTCAGAGAATTATTTCTCATTTTTAACATTATTTCTCATTTTTTTTCTCATTTCATTATTACTTCATTTCATCATTTCATCATTTTCTTATTATTTCTCATTATTTCTCATTAGAATTATTTCTCATTAATAAAATGATCAACCTTTCAGCTGGTAAAAACATAATTCTCAAGAAAACCAGCTTTCAAGTTGCAAGGGGTCAGAAAACTAGCTTTTTTCTATTCTTGACATCGACAAATACCTTTAAAAAACCTGTAACAGGTACGTACGAGGGGAGGGGACGTCTTATTATTAGAGTGATATTTCTTTTTATATCATCAATCTCCACCTTACCAGGGTTAAAAAAAAAACAAAGGTTCGGCGACACGTAATGGCATAGAAGCTAGAGGCAGACCAAGATAGAAGAAACCGAACGAGTCGGAGTGGATAGTGGTTATGACAGGGTATTGGATTTCTACATGAATAAGGTCATCAATGCCTATAATACTTTTGAAAATTAAAAATCTGGACTAGATAAATCATTGGAAGAAAAAAAAGTTTTTGTCCCTTCACCTGGGTACTTAAAAGAAACAAAGGGTCGACGATATGTCTTTCATAATGACAAAACACAAGCCAAGGCAAAGAAGATGTTTTTGTCCCACCACTTGGACAATAAAAGAAACAAAAGTTCGGTAATATGTCTTTCGTACTGACAAATTAGAAGGCAAGGCAAAAGGTAAAGGTCCAAAAAAATGTAATTTTAAAAAGGAACCACTTCTAATTTAAGGTCCATTTGGACGTCATGACATCAAGAAAAGGCTCAACTTCCCGGTTTCACCAAAATCCCCCCCCCCCTTCCCCGAAATTTTTGTCTGTTCATACAATAGTAGCAAAATTACATAGCCTACAGGCAAATTTTTTTATAGCCATTCTTAACTTTTTTGTATCATCCCCCCCCCCGAACAAAAAACCTGGATACTGCCCTGTTCATTTTGTGTAATTTATTTTCTAATTTAAAATAATTATTCATTTTCTGGGAATATTGCAAACCTCGCTAATTACATGCATTAATAAATTTGTGAAAGCAGTTTTCTGTCGAGTGTCCAGCCATACCACTATTTTTTATGAACGAAAATTACAGCTTTCAATTCCTATTCTTTAGTTTTCTGCATTCAACAATGAATTTAAGACACGCCCCCTGGTGGGGGCCACCTTAGAAAGCAAGATGTTGAAAGGATGTACTGTTTGTATGATAATAGATTGTACAAACGATGCAGGAGGATAAGTTGTGGGGGAGTTTTGGAGGACAATGTGCTTTAAGCTGCTTCTTGAATGTGGGCGGGATGATGACTTATTGTTTTGGAAATCATGTATGGTTGGTTTATTTTAAGAACAAATAAATAACGACAAGGGGAGGTGGCTATGTTGGTCATCACACATTCTTGTTTTTTTTTTTTTTTTTGTTTTTTTTTAAAGTGAGGAACACTTATTATCATTTATATGTGTTTTCAAAAGCGGATATAGAGCAAACTCTTGGGGAGGGGGGAGTGTGACAAGGGTGCAAATAATTGACCAAATTGACAAGTTTATTTAAAAAACAGAGTGATAAAAACATGGAATAAGGGCGCCAAAAAAATGTTGGGGGGCACCCTCCCTGGCCCCCCTTGATCTGCCTGTGTGTGTTTTGTCTCTACTGAAAAAAAGTGGCAAATGTACTTTCGAATAGGCGATAATAAGAAGATGATTTCACATAAATATGAATAACATGCTATGACAAATATGAAAAAAAATGACAAATAAAAAATGTTTTGTTTAGTACGCTATAAATTGGGAAGCACTTCATATAATAATTGAGAAGTACTCGATTTTAAAACCTACTGTTTAGCATGCTTTAAATTAAGAATAAAAAAACGAATTCTGTTGGATATTCTACACGATATATTCTACCTGTATTTTGGAGTATATGTAGGATATTCCAGAATCCCTTCCTTTCTTTATTCTTTTTTTTTTGTCTTGCTCCCCTTTTGGCCGCCTGATTCTACATCTGGGGAGAATTTTCCGGAGGGTAATTGTCTGTGGGGGGAATCAGTGGGACAACATATGGGGCATTATAATAAAAATAGTCATTAGTATATTGAATTGCCGACTAAAATTCTATTCGGGAAGGTTAATTTGTTACATTTCGTTCAAATTAAGCAGAAAGGTAAAAATAGATAATGTTCAGTTTCAGACTTCTTGGAAATTTTATTGGACGGTGTAGAAAATTGCAAATACTCTCGCAACTTTAATTAGATGTCTTTGTTTAATCCAGTTAGTGTTTTCAACTAAACATTCGGTATTTTGGATATTTAAGTAAAGCAAAAGAAGAAAATCATGCTTAATCGATAAACATAACAAATTGAGGAAATTTTATTCCCTACTATGTCCCAACAAGATGCTACCATGTCCCACCGGTGGACAGTGGCGAATACAGGATTTTCTAGGGCGCAAAATAGGTTTATCCGGTAAACTTGCGTTAGGAGCAAGTTTAATTAACACAAAATTCCGTTAATTAAGTAAATTACACTACTTTAGACTATGTTGGGGGGGGGCACTCGCCCCTTCCCTGGATCCGCCACTGCCGGTGGAGTATTTGCATAATGTCTGGAATTACTGCTAAAATATTATTTAGACGCTAACCAGTGTTGCCATGAGTATTTATCACTGCAATTTTAGGACCGTAAAAACAAAATGAGTCTATAAAAATGTTCCTGAGAAAATATGGTACCGCTCATTAGTATAATGCTTGGTTCTCACGCAAGGGACAATTTGCAATCCCCATGCGTTTTTTGTACTAAGCTACGGAAATACTGCCATATTAGCAAAACTCTTTCGCAGCGCTGCACATTTTTGTCTGCCAATCAGTGTTGATATTTCTCCATTTTTTATATAATCAAATTTAAAAAATAGGTTTTTCAACTGAAAGTAAGGAGGAGCATCGAAAGTAAAACGAAAAGAAATTATTCCGTATCTGAGGTAGGCTGCCTCTACCCTTTGCTCTTTACGCTAAAGTTCGACATTTTCCCAATTCTTTAAGTTGGTCTGTGAACCACAAGAGTCATTGAATTAGAGTAAGAAGCTAAATAAAAGTTCAAATATGGATGAAATCTTTTATTAGACAGTTATAATTCACAAAAAATACTGGACATTTTGGTCACATGTGCAGTGACCGTCATCAGTAGAAATACTAAAAAAAAACGATTAAGACGAATCATATACATACAAAATAACATATTGTTTACATATTGTTTAATTACCTTAATTACCAAATTTGTTTAATTACCAAAATTACATATTGTTTAATTACCTACGTCAACAAGAAGCTTTTATAAAGTGCTGAACAACTTTAAAATAACGACTGAGAGGCGGGAGAGGGGACAGTCCCCCTTATATGTGGAATTATTTCTGTTAGTTTTAAGTTTCAAGGTTGTTCTTATTTCTTAATTTAATTTTTGATCTTTTTTCAAATCATGCCCCCCCCCACCTCCACACCGGTTTGAAATTTAAAGTGAATCAACTTAATTCAATCAAGCATTAAGATAAAAAATCTTTATATTTACCATTTACGTTATATGGACTTAGACTACGTGATTTTTCAGGAACGAATGCGCCACCGTGTGGCATTGCTTTCTCAGCAACTTGAAAGATCAACATATAGTTTTTCGGTACCATAAATCGATTGGTTATCTTTAAATTGTCGATATATGGCAACTTTGACCCTCTTTTGGCCAAAATCATAATTTGGTACTATAAAATGTTGTTTCCCGTGGCAGAATCTTTTTGGTCACTGAAAAAGAACACTGGGACTTTCGATTTCCATTCGAATGAGCCCTCCCGCGGTCTTTTATTTGCATTAGTTCGATATGGTAACCCCTAGAGAAAAAAACAACAGCGACAAAACGAATTTGTGATGTTTCTTCTGGGGGAAAAAATGCGAAGTTCTATATTTTTGTGGATGGAAGCTTGAGACGTCTAGAGAAGGTTCGCTGATATGCAGAATGTGACGCTGTGAGTCTCACTAAGATCGCTTGACTTTTTGTGGGCGTTCTCCCTTTTTTCGAGAATCAGGCAAATTTTCTCAGGATAATAGCTGTCGGTGGGTATTATCAAATTTGATAGATTCATATATTTGGTATGAACATAAAAAGTCAACTTTCTGATGTATTAATTGTTATCAAAATTCCCTTTTTTAATATTTCGGTTACTATTGGGCAGAGTAGCTCCTTACTTACAGTTCGTTACTACAAACTGTTTGATCAGGCTGCGTTATACAAAAGTTTGCTTTGTTTAGTATTACATTTAATGTTAAAAACAAGCGAAAATTTCTTAAAACTTGATTGCGAATTTTTGTCCAAATTGGTGAGAAACAAGCAAAATAGAAAATATTTTTAGATATGATTAAACAACCCAAGTTGAACAAGAGGGCAGGGGAAAAAATGTTAGAAGATTGTCAAAATGCCCAAAAATACACTGCATCGAGCAATGTATTTTATTGCAATGAGCAGTCAACTTAATATGGCCAGTGTTGCCGTACATTTAACTGTTATGGTTATTTTAGGCTACTAAAAATAAAGGAATGGATTGATAAGAATGATCCTGGTGCAATTATGGTGCCATTTTCTGGTGTACTGGAAAACAAACTCATGGATATGGACGATGAAGCTAAGAAAGCTTTTTTTGAAGAGAATAAAACTAGCAGCGCCTTAGACAAGATCATCGTATTAGGTTATAAGGCTCTGCAACTCCAGTATTTCTTCACTGCTGGTCATGATGAAGTCAAAGCTTGGACTATTCAGGTAACTCCAGCTCTAATATAATTAATATAGTAATTAATTAATTAATATAATATTGATTCATTAATGATCTAATTAAGTAATGATTAATTGACATGATATGATTCATATGGTGCAATTGAATTGATAAAATAAGAATGATTAATTAAGAACGGTATTGATACAAAATGGAACAAGCTATTAAGCCCTCCAAATAGCACCCCACCAAAAAAAATCCAGAGAATTATCCATTAAGCAAAATCCAGTGTCAATGCTAGGCTGTGATTTCCTTGAGGTGTGTTTCTCCTCAAGATCACCCTGCAGCGTTATTTGCAGTCACGGCTCTCTAGGTAAATTTATAAAAGTTCGAACCCATCGCCAATATGAGGCAAAGCAGACAGAGTTCTCCTTTCGGGAATAGGGACGGTAAAAGGAGCTTAAAATATAGTTGACACCTCATCCTATCGGACAATACTGGAACAGTTCCATTCTTTTACACTCAACCTAGCCTTATCCGTGGCAATTATCGAAGGATGAAGGATTACAGATTGTCAAAAATTGTGGTTTTTGACAATCCATCTGCGGTCAAAGGAAAAAGGAAAAGGAAAAAGGTCACAAGCAAGGTTTTAAGGGAACTTCATGGAAGGGGCTAAAGAGTGAAGCTTCGAACAGATCGGAGTGTAGGAGGAGCTTGTGCAGCTCTATTTTCCTCAGGCGGCTTAGTGCTGCAATAATCGTTTCTATTAGTAGCAGTATATTTATGACAAATTTAAAGATTAATAACAAAAATTAAAATATAAATATACTGTGGGCGACGAAAATTTTCTAGATTGTACATTCAGATTCATCGTGGAAGTTGAATTTGACATCCAAACAAAGTTTACAATTGATCAACGACAATATCTTTGCTCGCGAGGTTTTTGCGCTATTTCTCCCATGCCATCACCAAAGTTTTTTTTAAAGTATTTGAAGCAGGCTAATTTTGTTATTTAGGTGTTCGATTCGTTTTACGTTGTTTATTTTTTACGTTTGATACGTTTTTACATTTTACGTTTGATACGGTTGATACATTACCTTGTTTCCTGTTAGATACGTGGTAGCTGTTTATCTGTTCAAACAATAAATATATTGAATATTTTAAAAAGGTAGTTTTTAGAGCCAAAAACTGTGTTTTCAAGTGTGATTTCGTAAGGCCCCTGTAAAGAAGCTCAAGCCCGTATTCAGGGGGGGGGGAGGGGGTCCGACTTTTCCCTCCCCACGAGAATGTTTGTCCGACTGGTAAAAAAATAAAAATGAATATAAACAAACTTTCGATTCGTTTTTTTTATATTTTTTCTAAATTCCCCCCCCCCCCCGAAAAAATTCTGGATACGACCCTCAAGAAGCTTAAGAGTTATTCGATATGAGATGAGTTATGATTGATTTTATTCTGAAGGGGCTGAGGTGAGGATAAAACGGCTTTCACACTGCGTACCTAATTTTTTATGCTAAGTAGTTGAGGTACGTTACGTAAAGTATCAACTTTCACACATAAGCTGGTGCTTTCAAACTAGACTAACGTAAAAATCCATAAAATCATCATATCCATCGTTTAAAATCATCACAATCATTATAAGCACTCTGATCAAAGATGTGGAATGTGGAATCTCCTCTGTAAGGAGAATATCTCCCTTAACAGAGCTTCCTCAGAGTAATTTGCAACAACTCAATAAATATAGGTCTCGCATCATTTATGGATACTAACATTTAACAAATGCAGGGTAAGTCAATAAGTATGAATAGCTCATAAGGGAGGAAAGAGAGGTTGAAGAAAGGATAAGGGAACCTCCCTCTGTAAGCATAATATAACTGAGCTTCCTTAGAGTAGATATTTGCAACAACTCAATAAATAGAGGTCTCTCAGCATTTATGGATACTAACATTTAACTAATGCAGGGTAAGGCAATAAGTATGAATAACTCATAAGGGAGGAAAGAGAGGTTGAAGAGAGGATAAGGGAGCCTCCCTCTGTAAGAATAATATCTCCCTTAACTGAGCTTCCTGAGAATATATATTTGCTTAAACCCAATAAGTATATAACCTGCAGAGTTGCAGTCCATACGCATGAGCAAGGGGATATCCAGGATTTTTGTTCAGGTGGGTTGCAAAATATATATATACAAAACGCATCAAAAGTTAGTTTAAGTGAATTTTACTACTTTTTATGGATCGCAAAGAAATTTGGAAGGTTTCAAACCCGGCAACCCCCCCCCCTGGATATGGCCTTGCATTTAAGTACTATCCTTAATACTCAAACGAGCTTCCTGGGAGTAAATATTTGCAGCAACTCAATAAGTATATGTCTCTGAGCATTTATGGATACTAACATTTAACAACTGCAGGGTAAGTCAATACGTAAAAGCGAATTAAAGTCAACTAAAGCAGTAGTCTCTTCTAGTTTGCTCAATTATCTTAAAACCATCATCTCTTCTTTATTTTTGAATGGTTACCAAGTCATAACGAGTTATTCTAATATCCTTAATCACAGCTATATTTTATGCTCTCGTCTGTTTTAGTACTTTCAAAAAGGGTAAGACAATCATAACAGAGGATTTACGACCTGAGCTGGTCATTCGACTGCCGGTACACGGCGCCAGGTTTGTCACTACCGAACATAACCCTGGGTTTAATTTGTGAATTGAATATGAGGTATTAAATCAGATTGTGGGTTTGACGTGTGGCTTGTCTAACCTGTATTTATCGATTGATTGACTTTTCCCTTCGTCACCGCTTTTATTCAGATCTCCGCTGACCGTGGATGAGATCCATCTAAAGATGGGTTGTTTTTTCTTATAGAGCACGTCGCCATAGCTCGTAAATTATTATAGAAGAGATCTTTATTTTTGCACCCTCGTTTGGCGAAAGTTTCCCTTTTAATTTGGTTGCCGATTTTTTTTATCATCTGACATTTTTTGTTTTTATAACGGGTTAATTTTAGCTTTAGTTGTAGTTTTCTCGTAAAGACTTGTGCATACTAGTCTTTCTATCATTATCATAAACCGTATACAAATGTAGCATGATATTGTGGGATTCCAGGTTAGGAGGTACTCTATTCAAATGTTTAACCTTCAAACAGGGGTGTATCTGAGGAAGGGGGGATGCTTTCGGGCCATAACTCCACCTAAATGCTCCCAAATTTCTTGGCAATTCTTATTCGAATTATCAAACAATTTTCTCCTGACCTCTCAAATTTATTTTTAGTTCATAAATGTATATTACGGAAAGAATCCCCTCGAAAACTTGAAGTTGAACTAATCGTACTGATTTTTTCACACGTAATTTACCTGTCTTCATTTTTTAGTCCCCACCCAGCGCGAAAAAAATTCATGAGTACGTGCCCTGCCAAATTTTTAAATGATATACTGGCAATGTTGGTAATTTTTATGATTTATTATTTCACACATTCAAGGGACAAGGATCAGGTCTTAAAAAAAAAAAAATGTGAGTAGAGAGTATACTCAACGCCACATTGCGAATGCCACTCCTTGTCAGGTTTTTACGTATATCTTGGATTCTGTTCTTTCGGGCAGACTGATTAGCGGGAGAAAGAAGGACAATAGGGTGTGAATTCCCTAAGTAGGCAGTGGCCTAGATTAACACAAAATGGGGGGGGAGGTAATTTTGTTGTCTTCCATTTTTTTTAGTGAAAACACCCAAAAAAACAACACATTTTCAGGGAAATATATATATAAAAAAGTACTTTTCCAAATCAGGGGGATCAATGCCCCCCCACCCCTAATTGACCCTACTGTACGTAGGACAACCAAGGGACTGAGTGTGGCTCGAGTCAGGAATATATATTTTGCAAGTCCTACCCACGACTATCGTTGATTCTCATCGTGTTTGCTCGGACTAACGAATCATTATTCTAAAAACTAATTGGTTGAGTAGTCAGTAAAGTTTGTGTATTCGAGTACTATATTCTTTTTGGCTTTGTGGAACATAAAATAGGATTTAATGGCAAAAACCAAATTCATCTGTAAATATTCAACAGAGAAAAAACATCTTTGAGATCGTTTTCAATATTTTCTTATGTCACTGTGAAACAAATAATTATTACTAACCGTGGTGGTCTATTCGTAATGAAAATTTGAAATAGTAAATGAATGTTGTGGATTGATTTCCTGTAGCTTATGAAATTGTTTGGGGGGTTATTCAAAATATCTATTCTCGTCATCTAACGCCGATGTAATGTCCTTGGGCTCTGCTTTAAAAAGAAATTTTTTCTTTGCTGAGTCTTGGGCAAGGCCGGATTTAAAGCTTTGACGCTCCTAGGCCCAAGCGTTTTTGCCGCTCCGTTTTTGCGTGATTTTCGGGTAAGTCCCTGAAAATTTGACGATAGCGGAAGCACTGAACAAAACGCAACTGATCTGTCGTTTTAAAATCTCTTTTCTGTGAATAGGTTGCATGGCACTTTAACGATAAGTAACATTGGTTCAATTTTTTTAAGAAAAAAAATCACTCAAATATAATTTATTGTGCTCCTTGGCATTGTGCGCCCATACGCCCGGGCCTTATGGGCTTATTGGTAAATCCAGGCCTGGTCTTGGGTAGGGAAAGGTCAACGTCAGTGGTGCATGAACATGGTGACATCAGCGCTAAGTATCTCTCTGAAACGTGGGCCTTTGAAAGACTGAGGAAGTTACATTATATAATTCCCAGGGGAGTTGTCTAAGAAGTACAGCTGGTTAGAGAAATGTTAAGATGGCTAGGTGGCATCTGTGGTCAAATATGGCTCTGAAGCTTGGGTACTTCAAAATGTGGATGATGTTTTCCTGAGGATTTGCCATTGTTAGGAGTGGTTAGTGCACTAGACTTGCAAGTCTGTATCCGTAAGGACAGGGATTCGAGTCCTGGTATCGATGATTATTTGGTTTGTAACGGGGTCATTGGCGTGACTCTGTAAGTAGAGCTAGAGTCGACCCAGTTCTAAGTGGGTGTTTGGAGAAATATGTGGAGGCTGAATAGGAAGGGTTTGCAAAAGCACAGGATGGCTGCCTTATCCCCCCCCCATTGTATTTCCTGACTGAAGGGCCATTAAAACGTCTGTTTGCATTATATAGTCTGGTGCCGCATCATTTACCACCTCTGGTCAACTGTGGCACTGGGCACTTCGAAAGGCTGGAGATGTGTTTCAGAGGAGCTGTCATTTTTAGATATTCATTTAACTGGCCAAGTTTGACTTTTTCTCACAACTCTATTTTTTAAAACAATAATAAACTTTAGCTGTAAAGAGCGAGGTGTTGAGGAGGGGACAGCTCCTTTCATATACGGAATTATCTCTGTTCGTTTTAAGTTTTAATGTCGCTACCTACTTTCAGTAAAAAAAAAAACATGTTTTTTTTATTTAATTTTAAGAGTTTTTCGGAGTACGGTGCTTTTTAATGTTGATCGATAAATTGTGCAAAAATGTAGCCCGGTTTCACTTTCTTGGGCTAAAATGAAAGAAAGGTAAAAATGGCTTGGCCACGTTTTTTTGAGGAGTAATGATAAATTGCCAACGACTTTGGTTATGGACATTCAATTGTGGCCGAACGAAACGCAGGTCGTCTCCGAATGGGGTGATAAGAAGTAATATGGAAGGGTTTATAGGAATTTGGGACTTCGTGGGAGGGTATGAAGAGTGAAGTCTCGAACAGATTGGGACAGAGGAAACACATGTGCAACTGTGTTGGCCTTAGGTGGCATGATGCTGCAGTTGACTGTTAGTAGTAATCCAGTTCCAAAATTCAAGTTACTTTTGAGACTCAGATCATTTGTGATTGCACCGGGGAATTGAACGAAAAATCCAGATGTCAATATCTAATGGATATTTTTGGATGCATTTTTAACAGGGGGGGGGGTGTTGAGTTCGAACAAAATGTTTAGAAAAGTGATTTTTTCACAAAATATAGAAAAATAATGGAAGAATCGTAAAAAAAATCCGATATTTCACAAGCGGGAACGCTCCCAATCCCAGCTCCCTCCCACTTCGTTATGCAATTGTATTCAGTAGGGCTATTTGTCGGTATTTTGGATCAAAAAAAGCTATTGATTCGCTGGGATAGTTTTAGCAGTCCTTACTTAATCATACATTTTGATCAATAATTATTAGACTCTATTCAAATAACTGCTAATGAATTTTTTTTGAAGTAATTGGTTCCAAATGCAGAATGCGGCTTTAAATAAAATGCAACTCAATATTCAAAGGTATGTATGACTTGTTTGTCTCGATTAATGATAAAGCTAAATCTCGCATTTTTCATAAGGTTTAAGATTTAAAATTTTTAATTCTTATCAAATAGTTTGTGGTAACGAACTGTAAGTAAGGAGTGACCCGGCTCAATAGTAACCAACACTAAAAAACGGAATTTTGATACCAATATATATGTTTCTGAAGAATCGTCTTTCAAATACATAAATTTCATTAAGTTTAGTCTTGCCCATTAAAGGTTACGAGTCTGAGAAAATTTGCCTTATTTTCGAAAAAAGGGGGAAACAACGCCTAAAAATGATAGAATTTTAATGAAAATCGAACCATCAGATTCAGCGTACCAGAGAACCCTACTGTAGAGGTTTCAAGCTCCTATCTGCAAAAATGTGGAATTTTGTATTTTTTGCCAGAAAAAAGATCAAGGATTCGTTTTTTTTTCCAGGGGTGATTGTATTGACCCACAGGTCCTAGAATATCGTAAGAGGGCTCACTCGAACGGAAAATAAAAGTTCCAGTGCCCTTTTTAAGTGACCAAAAAGATTGAAGGGCAACTAGGCCCCCTTCCCCGCCACTTTTTTCTCAAAATCGTCCGATAAAATTTTTGAGATTGCCATTTTGTTAATCATAATTGGAAGGCCCAATAATTTTGCCTTTGGGTATAACATAACCCCCCCCCCCCCATAGCCCCAGGGGAAAGGTCTTAAGTTATAAAATTTGCCCATTGCTTACGCATAGTATTTGTTATTTGTATGTATGCATACAGTTTCGGGTGGGGGTGGGGGGGGGGGCAAATTTTGCCACCTTCCACACCCGGTTGTCCCCGGTTCAACACCTCGCTCTTTATGCCAAAGTTTGAATGGTGTCCCAACTCTATAAGAATGACTCATGAAACACAAAGGCCGTTTAATTAGAACAATAATACGCTTTTTTTAAAGTACTACAAAACTTTAGCGTAAAGAGCGAGGCGTTGAGGAGGGGGAAACCCCCTTCATATACGTAATAATTTTAATTCGTTTTAATGTTGCTCCTTACTTTCAGTTGAACAAGCTTATTTTTTTATTTAATTGCGTAATAGATTGTTATCTTGATCAATCAAGTCTAATCGATGATTTAAGGGGCGGAAGGACGGTTCTGATAAAAGTGTGTTTTCACGTCTAATTTCTCTTGTGGATCTTAACTAAGGAGAGCCCTCATATTGAAAAACAGTGTTTTATAAAAATAGTGTTAACATTAGAAAACAGTGTTAATCTCTGTTTAACACTGTTTTTAATATTTTAGGAATTTGATTCTGTATCTTTTTAAATTTTTGAGGATTTATCTTTTTGCCAGAAAGGTTTTGCTGATGATCTTCCATACCTATTTGAAAATAAGCAAGGTTTTCTGGTCGTGGCTTAAAAAGTTGTCCGTCTCATTTTCTAAGACTGGTATAATATAATGATATAGTGAGAAAAAGGTTGAGATGGCTTGGGCACGTTCTGCGGATGAAGGATGACAGATTGACGAAGATTATCCTTTTTGGCCAACCGTCTAGGACTAAACGGAAAGCAGGTTGTTTGCGGTTGGGGTGAAAGGATGTCATAAAGAAATACTTAAGGGAAACGGAAACTTCCTGGGAGGGTGTAAAGAGAGAGGCTTTGAATAGATGGGGATGGAGTAGGAGCGTGCGTAGCTGTGTTGGTTTCAGGTGGCTTGATGCTGCGGTGAGTTTTTGTTAGTAGTAGTAGTATGCTTTAGCCAATTCAGAACAATGGTGCATCCAGGGGGCGAGAGGGTGCCCCCCCCCTAACATAGTCTAAAGTAGTGTAATTTATTTAATTAACGCAATTTTGTGTTAATTAAACTTGCTTTTAACGCAAGTTTATCGGATCAACCTATTCCCTCCCCCCCCTAAAAATACTGGATCCGCCACTGATTCAGAACCTAATTAACAGAAGATGAAATCTTAATTTTTGGGCTGTGGGGATAGGAAAATCTCATTGAAGATTCTTCGAAAAAATGTAATGGAAATTCTTAAAGTTTAAAATTCAGCTTATTGATCTATCGTCATTTGAACTGAATTCTATGCGGAGCTTTGATGCAGCCAATGAGGGTCGATAATTTCAGCTTTGAATGCCATTTCACACTGTCGGTTAACCAGCTTCAAAGAGAGTTCATCACTTCATATTAACCTTTCAAATAAAGATGATCTAGCCGACACTTATCTGTGGTTGTCATCTCCAGAGGCGCGGCAAAATTCAAAAGTTGAATATTAAATTGAATTGGTATAATAATGAACTGGGAATTATGAATATTTAATCAGGGTTTCAAGTTGATAGACATAAGGCCCCAGTTTCGGCATAAGCGGCGGCAGAAATCAAGGTTTATGAATATTCATCTGAATTTAAGATCTTAAAAGATTTAAGTAATCTATTACCCCTTGGTTGGGTTTACGAATATGGTATTGCTTTTACCAATATATCCTTTTTAAAAACTTAATTTGAATTTGTGTTTGCTACCGTTAATATTCTTGAAAGACTGATTCTTTTCAGAATATAATTAAAGAAATTTTTTGTTAGTAACATTAACAGATTGTGTATTCTATTTTGGCGATGTGAGAAAAATATTTCCCCTCCTTCTCCTAAACCCAAAATGCTAAGTCTTCTTACTCCCCCCCCCCAAAAAAAAAAGACACGCCCCAGCCATGAAATAACTGACTTTATCCTCAGAGACAAAACAGCATAGATTTACCAACACATAAAATTTGTCACCTTTTCAGGAAATCTGCCTGTATGGAATATCTAGATTCAGAAATCTCCGCTTACCTTCGGCCAAATAAAAGAGCAACAGTACTCTCTGAGTCATTGTTGATTATCAAACGGAAACGTGCTGACCAGGATTGCCACCAGCTCGAATAAAAAATCCATGGCAAACAAACGTATTGGCAAAAGGACTAAAAATGTGCCGCTCGTGACGCTTCATGTCATTCCCCGTCTTACCTTTGGACGGTTAGATCCTCGTTACATAAAAACTTATCACCGAAACGATTATTTTTCCCCCCCAATGATGCAAGATTTTGTGTCCTGTCAGAAGCCAGTTGCGTGGAATTATTCAGCGCGTCTGACGTTGAAATCATTATAGAAATATAAAAGAACATAAGAAGATGCATTAACTGATGCATTTACTTTCATCCTAAATTAACTATTTGTTTTGAAAGCTTTTTCTTAATCTCTTAAATTGTCTTCCATTTTTTCAGTGTCTCTTCTGCAAAGAACCAAGAGGATATGGTAAACCAGCATGGATATACTATGCAGAAGATTTCCAATTTACCTTAGCAGGGACAAATTCCTTGTTTTGGTTTAACCATTGCAGATTTGCGGTTTGAAATCACATTTGAATTTACGCTGAATTTTTTTTTTAATTCTTTAGTGGGCGGGTGAGGGCATTTGTTATTCCATGTTAACCCATTTCGACAATAGAGCCCAGACAGTTAATTTGATTTTTTTTTTGGCTATTTGTGCCATTTTTGAAGTTAAATTTAAAGGTATGAAAAAAATTCCGACATCTAAAATTGAAACTCGTGATTCTTTGGTAAAATCCATGTTTTCAGGTAAAATCCTTGTAAACATGGATAAATCCATGGCGGTGGCAATTCTGGTACTTACAGTAACACTTCCGGTTAGGTTAAAAGAGCATGGGCTAATGTAATTTTGCCAGTTACATTAATTACACTGATGTTGATGTATACTGGAAAAATGCCAAGAAACGCTAGATGGCGTTTGTGATTTTTTTTTGTAGACAGCAGCTCTAGTTTCCATTCTTGTAAGCTACCTGTTGTGAAATATCTTGATTTTGATTGGCTGAGAGTTACTGGCATCATCAGTTATGTAAAATAAGCGACTAAATAGAGTTAGTACCTAATAATGCGTTTTTCAGCTTAAATATTATATTTAAAAGAAAAAAGAAGAGACAAATCAATAATGTCACTTGTGGAACCCCAGAAATGCTTCAAAGGACCAGAGGTGTCCGTGGAATATCAATTTGATTAAATTCATATGAAAAAACGGTAATAAATAAATCCTAACCTTGATGTTCCACAATTGTCTTTGGGAACCAAAGGGTTCTATGAAAGAGTCAATTAATAAGTAAACATAATAAAATAAGTAAACATAGTAAAAATGTAATAAAATAAGTAAACATAGCTTATGTCTAGAAGTAAATATGTCTCAAACAATCAAAAAATTACGAAAGATATTGATTTGGATATGTTGTTGTAAGTATACATACTTAACATAAAATAACATATCATTAATAGTTAGTAAACTTAAGCCTACATATATTTAGCTACTTCGTGAAACCCCAGGATTGTCCCAGGTAACCAGAATCGTTCTAGAATAAATAGTTTGGTAGAAAAAATACTTCGCTTTGTCTAGAATTCATTAACGATAACATCAATCACGCCAGGCCACTAACCGTTTGTTCGACCGCTGCGTAGCCATAAACCCCTTTTCGATATTGAAATATACAGCAATTTCAACAGAATTTAGGGCGCATTGATGATAATTTGTTGGGGTCCCCAAGTAGGTGATTCTGGCCCTTATTGGTCAAATTAAGTGTAAAGTAATAAATACAAGAATTTATGTCAATGTTGGTGGCGGTAAACACTAAGGGGAACGTCAATTTAGTTCAAGCGTGGTTTTCAATCAATTCATTGGTGTGATTTTTTATTAAATCACGGCAATTTTGAAGGCGATGAAAATATTTCAAACCTAAATTTATCATAAAAAAATCTACAAAGGAAGACCTATTCATTTTTTTTTTTTTTAATCCTGTAGAGTTTATGACCAAAACTTTCATGGACAAAGAACAGCATTATAAAAGAAATATGTTAGGGTGGACAACAGTGCTGTTGGTGCCGTGGCTTTTGGTGCTGATTTTATATATTAATGAGCTGAGTTTAAATATGACACTAGTTTTTGACTAGAAGCTCAAATCTTTAAGATGTGTGAAATAAATTCTAAACATTATTAAACCCTAACTGTAGATCAGGGCCGTATCCAGGATATTTTGGGGAGGGGGTTACAAAAAAAACTTCAAAAAACACATCAGAAGTTTGTTTATATTCCTTTTTGTTACGTTTTTACGAGTCGGACAGGTATTTGGGGGGGGGGCGGGGTCAAACCCCCTACCCCCCTGGATACGGCCTTGCTGTGGATGATAGTGCTAGATTCCAAAAAGTATAGATAATACAAAAAAATTAATTCTATATTTGGATCCAGTCTCCCAAATATAACAGTTTGAAAAATCTTGCCACCATCAAAAAAATGTTTTTATTTTCTCCTATAGCTATTAGTGTATACTTCTTTTTAGTTGTATTACCATCACTGTAACATTTTTTTGTGGAAGAAGTGGCATAGAAAAAGATGAAAAGATAAGTGAAAAAATAATAATTGAACACTTCTTAGGTCTAACTCGTTTCTGATGGAGCACTCTAATTTTAATGAACATTCTCATTTCTAACGCTATAAAGTGGAAAATCAAGTTTTTGTAGGAATTTTTCAGCCGTCCTAGCCGAGTGGGTAGTGGCGCTCCAGACTTAGAATCCTGAGGACAGGGGTTCGAGTCCTGGTGTCGCTGGTTATTTGGTTTGGGACAGGGGTTAAGGGTGTGACTCTGTGGGCTTGGCCAGAGTCGAACCAGCTCTAAATGGGTACCTGGGGAAAAACACAGGAAGTGTTGGATGATTTGTCCCCAACCACGCATTGCACTCTCGGCCGAAGCCATTGAATCAGGAGATTGGTACCAGTGCAACGCAGATGATTGGTCAGAATGTTAAAAAAAATTTTTAAGTAGGAATTTTTCAGGTGGAAAGACATAAAAAAGAACATTAAACTTTTTTTTTTTTTTAGAAAAGTGCGAAAGCACCTCAAGCTGCTGGAAGGATTCATACCGACTTTGAGAAAGGTTTCATCATGGCTGAAGTAATGAAATTTGATGATTTTAAAGAAGAAGGCTCAGAAGCAGCCTGTAAAGTAAGTAATTACTATAGAACAATAAATGTCTATTTGTTATAAAATATCAGTTACTTTTTGTTAATTTTCTATTTTTAAAATGCTTGATTTGTTTTGTTGATTTTTTCGACATTTTATTTCAAATTCTGTTTGAATACAATTATTACAATCTATTATTTCAATTAATTTTTAATGTAGTCAAAACAGTTTTTATTATTAGTTTAATAAATTATGATGTAAATTTAATTTTTGTAACATTTGTGCTGTGTAAAAAACCACTACTTCTTCTAAGAATTTACTGCATTACCAAGCTGTCTGAGGCCAAACAGATGCGCGCTCTCCTCCTCTATTCCGTTTTCACTCTTTATCTTCCTAACCACCCTGGGTTTTCGCTATTCTACTTTCACAGCTTCGCTGCATCCACCTTTTTATTAACAATACTACCATGAAGTGAAGGTATTCTGTTGATCGATGTTCTCGTTACTTAATATACCTTTTCACCTTTATTTGTTGCTAATCTAAGCAACTCAGTCTTCCTAACATTAATTTTCAAACCTATTCTTGCACCCTGTTGTATAACTTTCGAAAATTCATTGTTTTCGCTAATATTTTTTTTTGTCAAGGACTCTCAAATCATATACCTCACCTAAAGCTAGGAGATTTTTACCTTCTCATTTATTTCCCCCTCCCCCCTTCCTCCTCCATTTTCCCCCTCCCCCTCTTCCCCCTTACACCCGAACAAGGAAGAGGCTCTCCCATAGCCCCTCCCTTGTTCCGCAGGACAGAATCCGTCAAGATTATCCATATTAACGGTAATAGGATACTGCCTGCTTAACTCCTGATTCACTACCAAGTCATATACTTCCTCATTCCCGCGGTTCAGAACCGTAGTTGACCACTGTCATCACTGTAGATTCCAACATTCTAATCTCAGTTCGCAGACTTGTCTTTCTATTCTACCAAACTTTTTTCAACTGTGAAAAAAACACCCCATGCCTTCATGGGCGTAGGCAACATATTGTATAGGGGGGGGGGCAGTCGATAGGGTGAGGGAGGGCCTTTTATCACCTGCTTTTCCAACCATCTGCTTTTTCAGCAATATCTAATGTAAATTTAAAGGTCTTGGGGGGCCGCTGCCCCCCAGCCACCCCCTCCCTACGCCCATGCATGCCTTGGCTTTTATACTTTCAATATCTTAACTGCATCCACCTTTTACAATAATAATACCAACGCAAGTGAAGCTATTCAGCTGATCGATCTTCCCGTTACCCAACATCGCCTTTTCACCTTCATTTACTCCCAGACCAAGAACATATCATATCAGACCGAGAACAGATCAGATCAGACCGAGAATAAAACATATCAAACCGAAAACAGATCGTACCAGGAGTCTTTTTAACATTAGTTTTCAAACATGTTCTGCACCCTGAACTCTCAAAAGTCCGAAAATTCATTCATTTTGCTTTCATTGTTGTCTTGAATACTCAAATCATCTACATAATCTATATCTTGGAAGTTTTTACCTTCCTATTTGATTTAATGCTCTCTCATAGGCTCTGTCGTGTCCCATAGGACAAAGTCCGACAATAAATAATTCATTTAAACGAGAATAGTATACAACCCTGCTTAACTCCTAATTTAGTACCAAACCTGCTATTTACCTCATTTCCTACCTTGACTGCAGCAATGTTGTTCTAGTACATGGCAGTAATCACTTTAATACATTTATCTGGTATACCATAAAAGGATATGACCTTTGCTGAAGCTCTTCTATCGGCTGAATTAAACGCTTGATCATAATCAATAAAGCTAAGCACTAAGGGGTCTGATGACTCATGCACTTCTCAATGACCAATTTTGTTTTTGGTTTTTGGTGAAATTTTGGTTGAAATATTCTCTCCCTTCCCTAAAATCACCTTGTTCTTCTTTCAAAAGTTTATCTACAGCATCTCTTCGTCTATTAAGTATGGTCGTGCTAAGCAATTTGCTTCCTATAGAAATCAAACTAGTGTCTTTCAAACCACATTTACTCTTATCACCTCCCCCGTTTTTAGGAACCTTCCCTGTTTTCAAAATCATAATCTTCAGCAATTTATCTCTAACTTTGCAGCCACTATGTTTTAGAAGCTCCTTCATCACAGTATGAGCTCCTCAGGCCTTCTTATTGTTTAATACTTTTAGTAAATACATTCTTAGACCACACTGGCTATACATGCCAAATGAAACTCAGAGAGGAAAGAAACTAACAAAATGAAAAATAAAATCGAAAAGGGTGAAAAAACGAGGATTTTATCAGCCAGTGGCGAATTTTTTTCGCCACTGGCTGATAAAAATCCTCGTTTTTTCACCCTTTTTGATTTTATTTTTCATTTTTTTAGTTTCTCTCCTCTGAGTTTCATTTGTCAATACTTTTAGTTTTATCTCCAACCCCTCCTTGCAAAATAAACGTTCCTTTACTTCCAATTTGTTATCACGGTTTAACACACGTTCATAGAATCCTGCGAATGTGGCCAAAATTCAAAATTATGTCCATCTGTCTTTAACACTTTCTATGTCAGCAATTGAGGCCCCGTTCTTATCTTTGACTGAGAAAAGTCCAGAATGACCATTCCCTATCAATTTATTATAATGCCAGTACAATCATTTACTATTATGCCGTCAGACTGCTTCACCCAGTTCTCGGTAATTTTATCCATGGCCTCCACTTAACACCTCCTCAATTCACACATTAATGCTTTCTCTACTTTCCTTACCTTCCTTTTATGATCTATCACTCAAAAGTCCTTCTACAAGCCCCTCATCTTTTCCACATAGCTTAAAGTGTTTTGAATTACCACCTTGTGAATTACTGAAGTCGATATGCTGTAGCAGATAAGATTTTTTTATGTAATTTAAACTTTAATCGGTCCTCTAAGACCTTCATCTTTTTGTTTCCTTCCTCTTGTGGCGAAGTTTTCCGTCTGCTGTATGTTGCACCATGTACGGTGTTTTTTTTTTCGTATGCGATCTGGATTTGCAAGCATAAGTGCTCCATTCCGTATGGCATAAGGAAGTTTTCTTAAAGAAAGTTGTATGGCTTAAGGAAGTTGGCTGGACACCATACTAACTTAACAATATCTAACAAACCCGAATTTATAAGATCAACTCCAACAAATTAGTTTTTTATTGTTTTTACAGTAAATATTGTTATTTATTCTATATTTTAAAACTCAAAGAAAATGCATCTATGACCTACAGCTGTTGTGGACCCAAGATCGTATTAACCTACTCGTCGGCCTACGTGGTCCTTGGCTACTGGCTTTATCTGAAGGTTAGAATTCTTCAATAAACCAAACACCCAGAAATATAAAAGCTCCTCAGGGGCCCCAACACTACTCCAAACTTGAAGTGCCATCTAGGTGATAAAATTGATTGTGATTAAAATAAAAACTCTTGGTTTATATGACTCGTAGTGTCTAAGCCACACTATAGCCAAGCTTGTGGACACAACCAAATTTTCACACAACTACGGAGAAATGCGTGGCACATACCACATTAATAGCCAGAATGTTTTGGCTGCAGTCACAATATTCTAATGTCAAAACTACTTGTTTGTTTGCTTTTTTTAAAGACTGGTGTTTATTTTTGGTAAAAACCTTTTGGAAAAACTTGTGAGTGTCATAATTGTAAGAAAACGTTTTATCAAGTGCATAGCTTGATTAGACATCAAAGGGCACACGCTCATTGCATACACTAAAGCAACGTTGGTCTCTGGTAGGTCCAACGTTTGGACCGTTGGACCTCTGACAATCGGCTGGACCAACATTGATCGAACAAACGGTCCTTCGAGATTTTGAAAATTACCGTTTTTGGTGTTTTTGTCAAAGAAATTAAAGACCAAAAATACATCCCCATATTTTGAAAAAGTTCTTTTCTTGTTTCATAATAAAAAATCAAATAAAAATAAATAGAAATAAAATTTTGCCTAACGCTAAAGTTAGGTCAGTCAAGGCCCCTGGGTCATTTAGCTGAAATTTCAAGTTTTTAAACATTTTTGAGCCGGACCTTACCAAGTGTTGAGGTAGTAAAGTGGTCGACGCTGTTCAAATTGGTCAAAGATTAAACACTATCATTTTTTCTTTCATTGGACTATATGACTTTTGATCTCCGATTACTAATAATTAAAAATTACCAATAATTACAATTACCAAATTGTTTTTTTTAAAGACTCATCATTTTTTCAGTTTAATCCCTTTAAAAACATATGTAAAAAAAAACTCTAAATTTGCTTAAGGAAAATATAATAAAGATAAGATCTAATTAGAGCTTTTTTTGTTATTTGAAAACAATATAAGCTTAGAGCACCAGTTTTATTATCTCTATCATGAATCTGACAAAACGTAGAAAAGAAATAGTACTTGTAGTCTTTAAGAAACTCTGATTCATGGTGCCATCTGAAATAGTTCAGGGACGTATACAGCGGGGGGGGGGATATGGGCCAAGCCTGCACCAAAATAATAAATTATCCTGAATTTCTGGGCACCTCTTTATTCCGAGTATTAAATAAATATTTTATTATATTATCCCCATCCCCGCGACAAAAATTCATGCTTCCCTAAATTCATTTTTTTAGATTAGATTTTTTAGATTAGATAAGGGTTTATTCCAAAAACAACACAACACAAAAAAAACAAATGACCTTCCATAAGCTAACGCTTGTTCGGAAGTATTTACCCTCTTAAAATTAACACTTATAATAACATAATAAAGAGAAAGAAGAGAAAAAAAAGAGAAAAAGAAGAAAGAAAGAAAAAGAAAGAAAAGAAGAAAAAATGAAAATCCTACACTCACTCGGCTCCTGGTCGCAATAACCAATTATCAATACTTCACATCACATACTCCAAAATTTCCCGCCGCCATCCCATAAATAATAAATAAATAAAAAAAAATTAAAATAAAAATATATAGGAAATATATAGGAAAAAACGGGTTCAGGGCAAACCTGAGAGTGACTCAACTATACCACCCTTTAAACAAAATCATATCTATGGAGACAAAGGGTTTAAGGTCTCGACGGAACTCACATAAATTCGCTGACCTTTTTAAAGAAACAGGCAAATTATTCCAGACAACTGGCCCCACATGACGTATTGAAAATAGCGATCTAGTACTAGCAACTTGAGGTGTCCGTATATCTCTAGCATGACGAGTAGGATAATTGTGTACATCATCACCGGAAATAAATAAATTTAAAAAAACACTTGGGAACCAAATTAGAAAAATATTTAAACATAAATAACCCATGGTAAAATTTTCCAAGACCTGACACAGGGATAATATTTAACTGTACATATTAGGATCTCACCGACGTTCTCCGATTATCTCCGGACAACACTCGCATTGCCATATTTTGTATCACACGTAACTGCTGCAAATGCACTGAAAATGTGCTAGATCATGTACTCACGCAATATACTAAATACGGGTGAACTAACGAAAAATAATTCAATCTCGAAACAGAATCCTAGAAAACATTTTTTAACTTTCTCATCATTCCAACATTTCTTGCAATCTTACTACTAATAAAAGAAACATGATTTTTAAAACTAACGCATTCATCCACAATAACACCAAGATATCGTATAGTATTTGTACGCTTAATTACATAATTCTCCATTTGCATATCAACAATCCAAGGGTAAAAATTTGATGATCTACCATAAATAATAAAACCTGATTTACTATGGTTTAAAAAAAGCTTATTCACTCTCATACACTTATCTATACCTAACATACCTCTTCTCATTATCTCTATTAAATCAGATTCAGTCTTTGCTGCAGCAGTAAAATGGGTATCATCAACAAAACTAGGAATAATCACCCTACAATTAGAATGTGCACTATCTAACAAATCCAAAACAGAAAATTGTAAGTTGTTAATATAAACCAAGAATAAAAGCGGATCTAAAACAGAACCCTGTGGAACACCATAATCAACCATTCTTTCACCAGATCTCACATTGGAAATTTCAATGCACTGGGTCCTACCTCTCAAAAAAGTTTCAAATAATTTCAACGCATTTCCTCTAATTCCACGATTTTCAAGCTTCATAATTAAAATTTCATGGTCAACTGAATCGAACGCTTTAACAATATCTAAAAAAATAGACGCCACCTTAAAACCTTGGTCCAAAGCATCATGCACAAACGTTGTCAAAAATAAAACTGCCTGTTCTGTAGACATTCCCTTACGAAAACCGAACTGATTAGAATGGAAAAAGGAAATATTCTCCAAAAACTCAGATACTCTAGAATTAAAAAGTTTTTCAACTAGCCTAGATATAACAGAAAGGAGGGATATCGGTCGATAATGATTAACGTTCTTCCTATTACCTCCTTTAAATAAAGGTATTACTCTGGCACTTTTAAGACACTCCGGATATATACCACATTTAAAACTAGCATTAATCAGGTACAAAATTTGTTGTGATATCACAGGAAAAATTGACTTGAAAACATTTGTTGAAATAAAGTCTGACCCGGATGCACTATTTCGCATACCATTTACCACATCACACAATTCTTGTTCAGTAACCGGTCGCAAATACATATAAACGTCACTACTTTCAGGCAAAAACTGAGTAAAAACACCATCACTTGCATGCTGCTCAACAAACGATGCTAACCGGCCCCCTACACTAGAAAAGTGCTCACACATACGTTCAGTAGTTTGGCGAATATTTTCACCATCAACAAGACTACAAACAATTTCTGGCTTATTCGGTTTAATAACAGATTTTATAACATTCCAAGTCTTTCTCGGGTTACCCTCCGTTTTTTTAAAACTATCACTCAGGTAATCTAACTTAGCTTTACGAAGTATACTATTCAACTTATTACTATACGCTTTATAAATATTTTCATCGCTAATATTATTACTTAATGCGGACTTTTTATACAATTACTGTCGCCTAGCTAGAGAAACTAGAATACTCTTCGTAACCCAAGGCTTTTTCGGCGAATCAAAATATTTACGTTTCTTCCTAACTTGACTACAAGCAACTACCGGATCCTTAATCATCGAATACCAAAGTGTAAATTTATCATTCACGTCCATATCATTACTATATAAAAAATCACAATTTTTTTCAACAAGCTCATTTTATAACTTCGGCACATTAATAACCGGAAAACAATTTTTCGGTACTTCAGAACGCTCTGATCTTGGCCGGTTCAAAAGAGAAGAAATAGACACCAACAGACCGAAATGATCCGAAACATCGTTTACAATAACACTTGCACTACTATATCCAGTATTTAAGAAAACGTTATCAATCAACGTAGCAGAATCATGGCTCACTCTTGTACATATATTAATAGAAGGCTGTAGTCCATAACCTAGCATAGTGTTTAGATACTCTCTAACTCTAAGGTTACTATTCACTGTTCTTAAATCCAAATTAAAATCACCACAAATAAAACAAGGTCTAGTTGGAATTGGTAACTTATCCAATTGCTCTTCTAAAAGTGAGCTAAACTCATCTATATTACACGAAGGGGGTCTATAAACGACGATCATAAAACACTTAAAATTAAGACACTGCAATTCTAGCACCATACTTTCAAACACCATTTCTCGTTTAACTCTAATATCATCTCTCGCCTTAACCTCAAAATCATTAAGCACGTACATTGCTAAACCGCCATGTTGATGCATCTCTCTATTTTGAATATACAGCTTATGATTACCAATCTCTAACAGAGAAGAACTATGGTTCTTCAACCAAGTCTCCGTTAAAGCTAAAACATGAGGGGTTGATTGCAGACATAACTCAATCAGAAATTGGTATGAACTTCCAATCCCTTGACAATTCAAATGAAAAATATTAAACTCACTTTGACAACTATTAGAACTCAAATCACACAGAAACTTATAACGGGAATCAGGATTAACCTCATAAAATTCACCCACATCAAAATCTCTGTGAAGTACCCCTCCCCCCAAATCATGTAATTTCATCGAATCACTCTCAAGAAAAACCCAGCCATTCCCTACCTAAACTTGACATTAAAAATAATTAATCCGAAGGTATGGAAGCCGGAATATCGGAATGTGAAAAATAGTAACCTTACCATACCATGAGTGAAACGACCAAGAACCGAGAAAATCCAGACCAACAAGTCCTGAAAGAAAACAAAAGATAAGAAAACAAGGAACAAAAATAATAACACAAAATGAATCGCCAACATAGGGGATATAAATAACAAAAACAATGAATACATCATAGCACAAAAAATTGAATAAATTAATGAAGTTAATAATAAACGCAACAACCGCTTATTTTATTTTTCATAACTGACACTAAACAATACTCACACGATTACAAACGACCGTTCACAAGATTACCTTATTATCAAATAGGGACCCATATTAAACTCCTTCTCTACCTCCACCACCGCGTAAACCTCTTCCCCTCGCTTGTCTACGCTGATGCGCATTGCTATCACTGCGCGGTGAATTAAGCTCCGGGATTATATCACTAGGGCAGAATTTCGCTCGCGAACGATTAGGACGATCAAAATAAAGAAAAGGTGGAACAGTTTTAGACACCCAAGCAGAAATACCTATATCCTTTAGCTTAGCCTTCTTCTCAAAAAGTCTTTTTCGTGCCTCCCGGACAGAAAGAGGGGCATCATTCCTGATATAAATCTCTTTCAGATTCCTCACAGATTTTCCTTTCAAATTCTTGCTAACTCTTAGTAAATCAATTTTCTTTTCCTGAGGAAAAACTTTAACTTTGAAAAATTTCTGGTCTTTCATGTTTTGTAGCACTGTAAACTTGGGAACCTCAATTACTTCAAGCCCAGACAGACATACTTGCTTAAACGCTTGACTAGTTTCCTCTTTACTGTCACAAGGCAAATTCCAAATAATAATGTTACTGTCAGATACCTGGTATTCACATATCATTAACCGACTTTCCAGATCAATATTGTTTTTCTTCAGTGCCATCGCCGCTTATCTGTTTTTTTAGGCTATCAGTTTCACTTTCAACTGATGCTACACGGGCTTGAACTTCCGTAACCGATGCGTGACACTCAAGCTGCGTTTTTTCCACCAATATAACCCTTTGTTCCAGAGATCTCATACGTCCATCAATAGAGTCTAACTTAGATCTGTTTTCTTTCACGATTGCCAGCATCGTAACAAAATCTTCGGACAACTTTAACAATGGTGACTGGGACTCCTCACTAGAAGCGGCCGAAACATCTAAAACTGCTCCAGTTCCAGCACGCTGGACTTTACGCCGACGTCCCATCTTAGAAATAATTAGACTAGAAACGGCTTACCTCTCTAGGCAACAAATATTTATCCACGGAGCAAACCGAAATTTAGGCCAATAGGTCAGCAGCAATTCCTTTTCGGGTTAAATGTTCCAAATTGATACGAATAAATATAATTTGAACACTCGATTAAAAATTAGAAATCAGAATCACAATTCAGAATGGTTTATGGTCGGAATAAACTTGTAACCGCCACTGGATAAACAAATAAGTGGCTGTCGCATAACAGGTCTTACTCAGTCAAAAGACAATTCATTACTGACGAGCTTGAGCGCTTTCTTTCCCACTTACTGAACTGCTGACTATAGGTGGCAGCAAATATCTTCTTAATAGAATTTTATCGACACTGCTGGATTTCTGGCTTCCCAAAGGAGTCGTTTTGGGCTCAAAATAAACTGTTCTATCTGTATTTCGAAACAAAGTCACTTTTCCACTGGCCAGCCAACTTTTACCACCTAAATTACTAACTGTTTTTACTAAAATCTAATCTGGTACAACAATAATGCCATCTATATGAATTGAGAAGTCTTAAGGTCATGAACAAATAAACAAAGAGGGGAGAGTTCGGTTGTTTATTTACTTTGTATTTTCGACTTTTCACTAGCTTAATTTTTTATTAACTTTTTATAAGAAATGTATTGATATACTTTTTCTCTTCTGTGTTTTCGATCATTTTGTTACTATTTTTTTATATTGTTTACTTTGTTCTAGCCATTAAATTTATTCTATTTGCGGTTTAAATTCGTACTACTGCTTTTAGGCGGCTGGTAAATATAGGCAGCAAGGAAGAAATTACGTCGTTGAAGACGGTGACATCATATTTTTCAAATTTAACGCTGGAGCTGGTCTTGGAGGTGGCAAAGATGCTAAGAAAAAATGAAGATACTATAATTGTTTGAGGTTTTATGATTTTATACAGTAACAGCCTGGAATACAATGTCCTCTCCTGCCTCCTTCTTCATATTCGAGCGCAAAAAAAAACCAAAAAAACAGGGCTAAGTATAAAAGACAAACTTCAAGAAATCCAAACTTATTGAGCGATTGAACAGGCCCTTGTTTAGGCTAATCAAACTGCTATTCAAACCGGCATGAATACAGAAATAACAAAGATTTGTTTTAAAGCCTGCCAGTTCAGTAACATCGATAATCCTAAGTACCTACTTAAGACATTTGGTCAGTATTCAGCTAAGTGCATAGGTCGGTTACACGTATGGGTAAAAAAAAACTAAGAGTTGAGTAGTGCTTTTGTTGATTAAAAATACTTCGGGTAAAGTCGTTCTTATTCTCATGTTGAGGGTTAAAGAGACGGTAACATACTGTCACTCATGATAAAAATTGTACTAATGATGAAAGTGCTTAGGTGGATAAAATGTAAGGGTGAAAGAGTCAAGGGTAAAAGCTTTGGCTGGTTAAAAGGGCTTAGGTAAAACTCTTAATCACTACATTTCTAAAAGAAAAAATTGGTAAAAAGGGGTCCTGGTAAAAAATGTTAAATTTGGTAAAATTGGTAAAAATTGGAAAAGGGGTTAGAGCCGCTAAAAGCGAGAGTAGAAAACGTGCTTACTATCTTGCCAAGGGTTGAAATAGGTAAATATGATTGGAACGATTGAAAGTTTAATTAAAAGCCTTACTAATTGTCGTGCTAAGGGTAAGGACCTGTAAAATGAAGAAGTTGTTCTAATGGTAGGTCAGTAAAAGTACATAAAAGTCTTACGTATTGTTGTGCCGAGGGCAAAGGTCAGAGAATATTCTTAATATAGTTAAGAACGTGCTTACTGTCATGTCACGGATAACAAAGTTGGCAAAAGGGGTAAGGTCAGTTACAAGGAAGGATACAAGTCTTTCTTTATGACATACCAAGGGCAAAAGTGGGTAAACGTGTTTAGGTCAGTTACAGGGGCGTAATTTGTCAAAATCCTGGGGGGGGGGCAAAGTTGGAGCCAAATTTTCTCAAACAAATCAAAATGACAGTAAAAACAAAAAAAAATAAGCCATTTGGTTCCATAAAGGCACTATTTAGTACTTTAAAATTACTATAAATGTACATCGAGTTAGGCCTACTATATAAAGGTAACTTATAGCACTATAAAGGTAAATATGTACTAAGAAACTGATGTTTCTGTTGGTGCTTGAATTATGCAGGTTTATCTTAGTTTTGACTAGATTTTGAGAGAAGCTAAATTTCAGCTGGGGGGCAAATTCGGTTGTGATAATTAAGTGCGACACATGCCATTTTGGTCAAAAATGAGTTATGTGTATGTCATGGGTAAACCCAGCACGAGGAATCGAATGGTGAAGTCAGAATTCTCCTATCTCCTACCGTTGCGAAGATAAAAAAGAGACATACGCCACTTTTGGACGTGGATCGCAGCTGGGCCAAAAAGGAGATACGTGCAGAGCACGTGTCTCCTTTTGACCCTGTTCTTTTGAACTTTAATATTTGGCATATTTCTCCTTTTTGGCTCAAGAATCAGCCGAATTTCAGCAAAATCATCGTGATTTGAAGAAAAGAAGAAACAGTTGTTGTAATGTGATTGAGACCACAATGCATTCCAGAAGCTTTGCTCTTGTCCAAAAAGCAATTAAAATAGCAAAGAAGAAATGAATCACCAGGTGAGAAGTCTTATAGTTTTATCTTGTATGAATTTGATTAATAATTTGAGCAGTGGAAGACAACAGAGGAGAGCAGATCATGACACTAGTAAGTAAATAACATGCAATTGAATAAATAATTTGGTTAACTCACCTACAGTGTAGCTACCGCAAATAAAAGATGTTTTTTTTCTGGGCATTTATCGCTTATCTCCATGGGAAGCAGAGTCAGCAACCTGAGCCTGGGTCTCAATTATTTTGCTCATTTTTTTTTACTTATATATAAAACATAAATATTAAAATATTATTCCATAAAACCCTAAAAAAACCATATTTTTCCATTAGGCTACATATTACTATTTAATAAACTTAACTCAATTTAAATTTAACTCCTATCTTTAACATTCATAAAAATATAATATCATATTTATTTTTTTTAAATCCTTAAGCTTTACTTACTTTAACCTTACTCATTTTCACATTCAATCAAAACTTCTCTCAAAACTTCTTAAATTATTATTTTGTTTTTTTTTACCCTCGTCCTCTCCTCTCATTCATACTTCTTTTTTCTTCTTTAAAAATTTACAAAATTTATTACCACCTACACTACAATAACAAATATTCATCTATTTTCTTTATTCAGTAGCCAAACGTATTGGTGGTTTTTTGGACATACTACTTCTATACTTCCTTCCAAATTAAAAAAAAAATGCTCTTCCCGTTTGAAGGGTGTCCTCCCCCTCCAGGAAACCTTTCTACGGTGGCTCTATTTACCTTCTTTTCAATTTTTCATCCCTCAAAACTCACCAATACTAACAATTTATAACTTTAAAACTTAAAACAAACACTTAAAAAACTACTTCTTCCTCCAAAACATTAAAAGGTCATCGTATTCTGCTTTACATTTTGACATAATTTTAACAGGATCCAATGACCACCTTTACCACTTCACTTTCCACCACATTTCTCTTACCTTACTCTCACTCTACTCTTTTATTCTTTTTTAACAAAAAAAAAAAAAAAAAAAAAAAAAAAAAAAAAAATCAAACCAATCAATTTTGAAATTCAAATAACTTTAAATTTTCCAACCACTCAATCTCTACTTTTTGTTTCCACTCTTTAATTTCCGACATAGTACCTATGCAACTTACTAACCAGCCCTTCGGGTTTTCCGGGCTTACCTTTTCTTTCATTGTTCTCTTTAGCTTGTTCTACTTCTCTCTCTTTTTTCGTCTGAATATAGCTTGTTTCATTTCGCAAAATGTATGGACATTTTTGTTAATCTTCCAAGAACATACTATATTTTTCTTGGAAAAGTAGTCTAAAAGTTTTGTTTTACAGTCCTCCAGATCCTTTGTCGAAACACGATTCGTCTACAGACATCTCAGAAAGGCGAGACAGCAGGTTAAATAGTTTCATCCCAGCTTATTTAGAACCAAGAAACGATAGTCAACAGCGAACTCAGCTTTCAGCCAGAGCTGGGTAATTTATGACAGTGTAAAGGAGCCATTTGACAACACCTCCTTTGTCCGTCACTGGCTTGATCGTCAAGAGTTGGCCACGGAATTGAACAATTATGGTGATGCAAAAATCGAGAAAAATCTGTCTCTAAATGCAAGTGAACTTGAGTTTTTGCCTGATGGAAATATACTTGATTTGGATTTGGTTCAGAGCTTGTGTAGTGACGAAAATGCTGAGACGTGATGCTCAAACACCTGAAAAGACGAGGAACTGGACGTATTGGAAATTGTATGTAGTGATGGCACTGCCAGAACTCAAAGTTCAGACCACCCCAAAGATGAGGAACCAAAGGGATTGCCACCTGTCGCTGCCAAAATGAAAAATCTGACGGCTTATTCAGACACCGACGAAGCTTCTAGCATTGGTTCAGATGAGTATTTGCCAGTTGAGGAAAGTTCAAGTGAGAGTAGCGGAAGTGAGAAATGCGATAGAAAAAGAAAGAAAATGAAAAAAGTGCGAAACAAAAACAACAGAAAAACTTCTGTAGTCGAGGAAAATTAAGATGAGCTGGAACAAGGCCCCAGTAAAGAGCAAGACAAAGATTCTCTACCAGAGTCGAAGAAGAATCCTGTATTCAGAAGTGCAAAAGAGAAAGAGAAAAAGGAACCGAGAACAAAAGCAAGCATTGAAAAAGCGAAAATGAAAAGTACTTTTATAGATAAGGAATGCTCGGCTAACTGCAAAAGGATATATCTTGTGTTATCTATAGAAATGAGGATGGATATCCACTGCGAATACTGGGCTCTGGACCACGTGGAACGCCTAACCTACAAAAAACCGCTAATAGAGGCAGTGAATATTTTCAGAAGAAGGGTGAAAGTAGATGGCCGTTTGCCATTCAAGAAAAAGCTCAGATATAGTTATTTCTTACCTTTGAAATCTGGTGATGACGGCAGTGCGAAACCGTTACGTTTCAGGGTCTGCCGAAATACTTTTATGTGGACACTGGGATTTTCTAGGACGAAGCGGATTGAGAGAATCTGCAAGAAGATTGGCAAGGAGTCTGTGACTTTTCCAGTCAAGGAGAGACGTGGTAGACAAAGCAACAGCAAAGTGACATTAAATAAAGAACTTATAGTGATGCATATCGAGTCTTTCAGGCCATGCCAGCCGCATTATCGTCGAAAAAATAGTCCAAATGTGAGATACTTACCAAGAGAACTCACTGTTCAGTTGATGCTTGATGATTTTCAGAAAAACTATTCAAATGAAAAATGCTCTCGTGCTTCTTATGCCGCTGGGATTCACAGCATGAATGTATCTTTGAAAATGCCTAAGAGTGATACCAGCGAACTTTGTGACACCATGAAAAACAAAGAGAAAAATGAGCAGCTAGCGGAATCAGACAAGGAGGTGACGGAAAATCATAAGCAAATGGCGCAGAAAGCAAGAAAGGAGCTAGAAAAAGATGCGCAACACCCTCATGGGGTGGAAAAAGCGGTGTACAGCATTGATATGCAGAAAGTACTTTTGCTGCCCATTATGCCAAAAATCAAGGAGTCACACTTCACTAGCCGTTTAGTAGTCTTTAATGAGACTAGAACTTCTGATGGTGTGGTCTCAGCCATATACAGTCTGATTAGCGAGATGCGAGAAGTGAAAGAATTTGTTTTGTGGCGCGACAATTGCTCAGCCCAAAACAAAAATTAGATTCTGTTTAGTACACATGTCATCGTGAATCAGAGCTGGGGACCCAACTCCATTACTTTAAAGTACATCACTAAGGGTCATACAAATATGACGGCGGATACTATCCACGGTTGCATCGAAAAGAAGATAAGAAATCAGGATGCTGTCGAGGATTTGAGGTATCTGTTAACTCTGATGTAAAATTGCAGGAAAAACACTCGTGTGAAGGTTCTGGACATGAAAGATTTTTTCTTGTCGAAAAATGAGAAGGCACCTAAAAAGGGCCCTGAAAAGGATTCTATCCTGCTGAACAGAATTGTGCAGGTTACTTTTGCAAAAGGGGCAGAAAGATCTATGCTACAAGTACGATTTCGATGACACTTTACAACGTTTTGATTTTCTTAAGCAGAAATCGAAGCGCATGAAAGGTTTGCCAGATAACGTGAAAGGTCCAAGCGGGATTTCAAAAGTAAAAAATCAAGGACTTTTGAGGCTACCCACACACATCTCTGATGAGCGGAAAAGCAATTTTGGCTTGACTTGCCAGTGAATAAAGGGTCTCCTTATCTAACCACGTGTTTTGAAGGATGCCAAAGTGATGATGTTTAAACAACAACCAAACAGCTACTTTATTATTCATTTGTTCTTGTAGATTCTAGTAGAAGTAGCATAAGTAGAATTTTGCACTAATCAAAATCCATTTTTGGTTCTGGGATACTACGAACTGCAAAGGTGTTTAGTCATTGTTTAAACATCATCACTTTGGTGTGTCTTGTGGAAGTAAATTTTCAAGTGTTCCAAACAGGACGTGCCAATGATTGAGTTTTTTTATATTTTACTTTGCATTATTCGAAGTTCTTTCAAGAGGTTGTGCCAATTCAGTTCCTTATTTTTACTCATGTATTATTTGAAATAAAACAGGTATATTATTTGAAGTCATGGAGTACAAAAAGAGAAAGAAGAAGACTACGAATAGTTAGAGTCGGGCGAAGAAAAGTTTCAAAGTACTTTGACAAAACGATGAATTAATATAAAAGGAGGGTAATATGCGCTCGGTCTGATAATATGAACAAAATGGCCACAATTCGGGAGGTTCTTGTAAGTAATTCTGTAGTACACCAAGGGAAAGGACGAGGAAGCTAGTGCAAAAAGTAAGATTGGATCAGAAGTCTCTAGTACTTCAACGGAACGATGGTCGGAGGTAAATTTCATATAAAAAGAAAGCTCAGAGGCAGCCTCTGTTTGATATTGCAGACAAAATGCCCAGATTCCTTCGGTATTTTTTGGAATTCGGAATGACAGAAGAGGATTTTCTTATGGAGCTATAACATGGGGACCTGGCATATATCTCCTTTTTTTGTCAAGGAAAAAGGAGACATACGCCATAAAATGGAATAATTTCGAGCTTGCTCAGAATACTTGAATTCAATTTATACCACTGAAAAAAAGCAGAAAAAGCTGGTCTAGAATATGTTCCCTTGATCTCCATTAGCCTCGCCCTTCAGAGCCACCACAGCCAACAAACTTTTTCCCGTTTTCTGGCTCTCCTGAAAAGTAGTAAAAATGGCGTATGTCGCCCTTTTAATTATCACAGCCGAATTGAGATCTGGGAGGGGCAGTTGTCCTCCCCCCCTGCCCGATAGCAAATTACGACCCTGGTCAGTTAAGGGTGAAAGTCGTGCTTACCCTCTTACTATGGATAAAAATTGGCATAAGTATTTATATTTGTAATAAGTTAGAACACAAGTCTTGTTTACTGTCGTGCTAAGGGTAAAGCTAGTAAAAGTGCTTAGATCGATTAAAGGTTCAAAATTTGGTTGTACTGATTGGTACCGTGAAAATTTTTTTATGGATCCACTTGAAAATTATTCGGCATGTAGACAGGGCCTAGAGAACCTCAGTAAAGCTTAAAGCTTCCAGGAAACAAATCTGGCTGTATCGATTCGTGACGTACTGATTTTTTTAAGACAAAACAATTTTTTTTTATAAATGAACTTGACATACGTTTATTTAAGCAATTAAACAGTTGCGTAAAAGCAAAACATTCTTTCATTATTTTCAAGAATCATTGAATAAAAATAGGTATCGTAGTTACGGCTAGGGCCACAACTAATTTACGCTACCTTTTACAACAATCTAAGCACTAGGCACGATTTATCACTTAACTAGTAAAAAAAGGAACGATGAATTAGTGAAACGATTAGTTCTGCAGGGTACTGGTTCTAGCTTGTTCTTGTGGCGTGTGCTTCGGTTTACTGTAGCGGTGAGGGATAGTAGAAAAAGGTGTTTATCACTCAATAGCACAGAGTCCAAACATACACATCAGGTGGTACCTTCCTTTTTTAAGGGCTGTGATTCGTAGAGCTGCAAGGGTAGATTCGTGAGTAACCAATTTGGTTCCTTGGATGATTTTTTAGGCTCTTTTTTGCACTGTTTCAGTTTCGTCGTTGAGGTAGTTGATGTTATGCACTTCTGGTCTCCAAACTGGGCATGCGTATTCAAGCAAAGAGCGTACATAACACTTATACGCGAGCATTAACTTTCATTACTTTCATGAGACATGAACGATAGCTTCACTGAAGTATATGAATTACCGAAAGGCTGGGCCTTTAGATACCAAAGCCTGATTGACTCCATAAAATATTTCGACTGAGGTAATAATTCCGATGATGATGATTACTGAACACAGCTGAAGAGTAATGTAGGAAATTACTTGCCATAGTCTTTGTTTAGAACTTTTCCTGAATTTCTGGTACCTCTTGTTCAGATTATTAAATAAATATTTTTGTTATTGCCTCCCCACCCCTGGTTGTTATTGCCACCCCAGTTGTAATTTGTTTACAACTTTTTCGGTTGACATTTCCAGTTGTATTTGCACATTTAAATTTGTATTTGAAAGAGACACAATTCAATTTCTTTAGCTCTTACTCTTAGCTGCCTGTCGAGATTTGATGTTGCTCTTCTGTTGGTTCAGACTTTTGATTTTGATTTGAGTAGGGCACAAATCTACAAAAAAGTGAAAAATAGGTGAGCTGCACAGTAGATATAAGATTTTATTGGGCAAAATCTAAAATTTTTGATATTCCAAAGAGGCGACGGCCCTTTTCTTGCCAATCAAACTGCTGGAATCTTATACCTATGGCTTTTCGGCAGTGGTAATTCGCCAGGCGTTATGATACATGTTTTCTGAAACTTAAATTTAATATTTGAATAAAATCCACGCGTTAATAATTTGCTTACTTTTCTTCTCTGAATTTTTTTTTTTTTTTTTTTTTTTTTTTTTTTTTTTTTTGAAGCAAACAACAAAATTACAAAGGTTTTCTATCTTTCTGGGAGTTTTCTTTTCAATGAATTGTAAGTATTTACGTGTTAAAAGTGATATCTGACACTGAAAAGTCTGCAAGCTGTTTGAAATGCAAGCTGTTTCAGGCCATATTTGGACATTGCTCTCCGTTTAAAATAAAGTTGCCTTTGTGCTTAGACAGAGTTCTGGAGCAGAAATTCTAATCTGTGGAAGGGCTGCTTCGCAATCTCCACGAGAAATCCATCACTCTTAATCCTGGTGCTATTCTAAATTCTAGCTGCCTGAATTTTAATTAGAATTCAAATCTGCCTGAATTGGTGCTGAATTCTGGTGCTGCCGTGTTGGCTCAATCTCAGATCAATGACTTTCTGAAAGAGATAAAGTGGCCAACTTCATATTTGGAATCAGGGTCTTTTTACGTATCGAATGTTACCTAATACCGCAAATTCACCTTAATAATAGGAGGGGGGAGCATTTATATTTTGTTTACGAAGATGCAAAAAAAAAATATCAAAATCTAGGGTGCGGGAGGGTAATTTTTTAATTTTCACAATGATATGGGAAGGATGCTTGTAGTGCAGACACATAAAAAGATCTGTTTCTAAATCTGGTGGTGGGGGAATCTAGGAAGATGGACTGCATTAAAACTTGCCAGTTGTACCAGCTGCCAGAACTTAGCAGATTTTCACGCCATATGAAACTCTTGGAAAACAAAGCCGCCACATCTAGATTCTAATCTTTAGAAAAATAACCTCTAATTTTTCAGTTTTGTTAAACTGCCCAAGTGTAGCAACTCGCACACTTTCCATTCTATCTTTTTACTAATTGTCAGACATTCAGCGTAGAGAAATATGTGACTCTTTACCTCTAGTCCAAATACTCCTGTGCAAGTGGGACTGCTTCTTGGAAATCAGTAACAGTCATTGAGAGGCACTGCGTAAAGCTGTCGATCCATCTGAACTGGGGCCTTCCGTGAGGCTCCTCCGCCCATGCGCAAAGGGGTCATAATGCGTAGATGGCTGAACCACCGTAAGTTTCGTGCGGCGAGCTAACGAGAACCCGGGGTCTGAAGTGTCAGCAGTCGTGTATTTGACACAAAGACGAACCAACTGGCTCCTTTGATGCGTAGCTTTGACCGCACTTCATATCGACTTAACTTTTCAACATTCAATGAGCCACATAAAAAAAACAGGGTTCGATAAAAGGCTAGTTTTGACAACAGATTACATGGGTTTTTTCTTGATTTTAACATCAAACTTTTATTTTAGAAGTGATAAACTAAAATAGCAAGAAATTGGTTTGAAAAGCTCTTTATCACCACTCATCTCTTTGTTCACTAATCTCATTACTTTGTTTCGAAGTTTTCTCCAATCATGCTCAGTCTTTGTTGCTAGATTCCTGCTACAGATAGAAATACTGCTGTTCCAAGCTTTTATTATTATTATTCATTTGAAAACCCGTCATACAAAAAAATAAAGACGGAGCATATACAAAAAAAAAGAAAAAAAAAAAAACTAAACATAAACAAACAGAAAAACCCAGAAAACATAAAACACTTCCATAAATCACTGTGGTAGCATCGGCGACCAAGGATGGCTCAGCTTTGAAAGACGCATATCAGAGGCAACGCTATAGTGTTGTCTATAGTAAAGGCCATACCGCCCCAACGTTTATTATTTATTATTGTTATTTTTTCCCCAGAGGCACTTCATATGGAAGGAGTCGTCGAATAAACTTCAACGGTGTTCATTTGATTGGCAATCGAGAGTTCGAGTGCCATTTTTAAGAGTCAAGAGAAATCAGAAGGCAACTAGCCCCCCCCATGTCATTTTTCCCCCAAACACATCCGATAAAAAATTTTAGGTAGCCACTTTGCTAAAAATAGTTTAAAGATCATATAAGAAAAACACCGGGGTCGACACAGGGCCCGGGGGTAGGCGTTGTGAACTATGCCCTGGGGGCAAAAATGGTTCTTTATAGAAGGGATGCTCGTAAAAACTTCAGAGAGGGCTCATTTGATTGGAAATTAAAATTTCATTTTTTGAATTTCATTTTTAATGAATTTTCATTCATTAGTTCATTTTTTAGAGTCAAAAGAGATCGGAGGGCAATTAGCCCCGCCCCTCACGCTCTTTCTCCAATTGCATGAAATAAAAATTTTGATAGCCATTTTGTTAGAAATAATTCAAAGGTCAGATAACAAAACTCCGATGTCGACACAATCCCCTCCCCCCAGGGCCCGGGGGTATGCGTTGTAAGTTATGCCTTGGGGGTATATAAGGCTTTTATGGAAGGCATGCTCGTATAAACTTTAAAGAGGGCTCATTTGATTGGAAGTTGAAAGTTCTAGTTCACTTTTTATAAGTCAAAAGGGATCGGAAAGCTGCTAGCCATCCCCCGCCCTTCTTTTCAAATGTATCAGATGAAAATTTGGAGATAGACATGTTGTAACAAATAGTTAAAAGTTCAGATAACAAAAAACTCCTGTGTCAACACAGCCCTCCAGGGCCCTGGGGCAGGCAATGTCAGTTATGCCCTGGGGGCATATGTGTTTGTTATGGAAAAGATGCTCGTATAAACTTCACAGAGGGCTCATTTAATGGGAAATTGAAAGTTTAAATTCACTTTTTAAGAGTCAAAAGTGATAAGAGGGCAGCTAGCCTCTCCCCCACACTCCATTTATTTTTAAGTTTTTTTCCCCAGAGGCACTTCATATAGAAAGAGTCGTCGTATAAACTTCAAAGGGGGCTCGTTCGATCGGAAATCGAGAGTTCTAGTGCCCTTTTTAAGAGTCAAAAGTGATCAGAGGGCAACTAGCCCCCCTCGCCCTTTTTTCCTAAATACATCCGATAAAAATTTTGAGGTAGCCATTTTGTTAAAAATAGGTCAAAGATCATATAAAAAAAACTCCGGGGTCGACACAAGGCCTCGGACCCGGGGACAGGCGTTGTAGGTTATGCCCTGGGGGCAAATATGGTTCTTATAGAAGAGATGCTCGTAAAAACTTCAAAGACAGCTCATTTGATTGGAAATTAAAAGTTGTAGTTTACTTTTTTGAAGTCAAAAGAGATAGGAGGGCAACTAGCCTCCCCCTCTCACGCCCATTTCTCAATTTCATCAGGTAAAAATTTTGAGATAGCCATTCTGTTAAAAATAATTCAAAAGTCAGATAACAAAACTCCGATGTTGACACACCCCCCCCCCAGGGCCCGGGGGCAGGCGTTGTAAGCTATGCCCTGGGGGCAGATAAAATTCTAATGGAAGGGATGCTCGTATAAACTTCAAAAAGGACTCATTTGATTGAATATTCTAAGTTCTCGTTTACTTTTTAAGAGTCAAAAGAGATCGGAGGGTAACCAGCCCCCCACGCCCTTTTTTCCCAAATGCATCCGATAAAAATTTGAGATAGCCATTTTGTTAATAGTTCAAACATCATTTAACAAAAAATCCGGTGTCAACACCTCCCCCCCAGGGGTTGGTGTTGTAAGTTATGCCCTGGAAGCATATATGGTTCTTATTGAAGGAATGCTCGTATAAACTTCAAAGAGGGCTGATTTGATTGGAAACTGAAAGTTCTAGTTCACTTTTTAAGAGTCAGAAGAGATTGGAGGGCAACTAGCTCCCCCGCCCTCCACGCCCTTTTTTCCTTAAACCCGTCTGAAGAGAACTTTGAAATACTTCAAAGATCGTTCAACGAAAACTCTGGCGTCGACTCAACCTCCCAGGGCCCGAGGGCAGATGTTGTAAGTTATGCTCTGGGAGAATATGGGTTCTTAAGGAAAGGATGCTCGTAAAAACTTCAGAGGGCTCATTTGATTGGAAATTGAAAGTTCTAGTTCAGTTTTTGAGAGTCAAAAGAGATTGGAGGGCAACTAGCCCCCCACACCGCTTTTCCCCTAAATAAACCCGATAAAAATATTAAGATAGTCATTTTGTTAAAAATAGTTCAAAAGTCAGATAACAAAAACTCAGGTGTCGACACAAACCCCCAGGACCCAGGGGCAGGCGTTGTAAGTTATGCTCTGGGGGCAAATATGGTTCTTATGAAAGGGGTGCTTGTATAAACTTCAGAGAGGGCTCATTTGTTTGGAAATTAAAATTTCGAGTTAACTTTTTAAGAGTCAAAAGATATCCAAGGGCAACTATCCCCCCCCCCTCACGCTTTTTTTCTTCAAATCCATCCGATGAATATTTTGTGATAGCCATTTTTTTTAAAATAGTTCAAAGGTCGGATAAGAAACAACCCCGGTGTCGATACAGCCCCCCAGGGCCCGGGGGCAGGTGTTCTAAGTTATGTTCATGGGGCATGTATGGTTCTTATGAAAGAGATTCTCGTATAAACTTCATAGAGGGCTCATTTGATTGGAAATTGAAAGTTCTAGTTCACTTTTTAAGAATCAAGAGATCGGGGGGCAGCTGGCCCCTCTCCCCTCGGGGCATATATGGTTCTTATAGAAGGGATGCTCGTATAAACTAGTCAGAGCTGAATCATTTGATTGGAAATGGAAAGCTCTAGTTCACTTTTAAAGAGTCAAATGAGACTGAAGGGCAATTAGCCCCCACCACGCCCTTTTTCCCCAAACCCATCCGATAAACATTTTGAAATAGCTATTTTGTAAAAAATAGTTCGATCATCAGATAATAAAAACTCCAAGGTTGACATAAGCCCATTTTTTACTTTGATATTGTTACTTTGATACTAGTTTTGATACTTTGATGAACGTTTGATTTTGAAAAAAAAAAATCATTTTGAAATACAAATTTTTTTTAAACTTGAAACTTTTTGCAATCAAAAACGAACAAAAATTAATTAAAAAAAAAATTTCCGAAAAAGAAGTCTTTTAAAGAAAAGTAAAGGCCATTTTAAACTTAAGATACAAATACCTGTTAAAATTCAAACTCAAACCGACCAGAAATCACAGGCAGCGCGATAGCACTGCCTAAGTAAAGAACGATGTGGGCACAATGTATTCTTTTTTCTTCTCCGTACCCGGCCACTTTGTATCGAACGAGTTGTCGTAGAAACTTTGAAAAGGGCTCATTCGATTGGAAATTGGAGTGGATAGTGCCCTTTTTAATAGTCAAATGTGATTGGAGGGCAACTAGTCCCCCCCCACGCCAATCATTCCCCCAGACACATCCAATCAAAATTTTAAGATAGCCATTTTGTTCAGAGTAGTTGATTTCCTGATAGAAAATGTGTTTTTGAGGAGGACAGTCCCCCACAACCCTCGGGGCAAGGGTTTTAAGTTATGCCCTGGGGTCATATAAGGTTTTTATAGAAGGTGTTGTCGTAGAAACTTCAAAAAAGGCTCATTCGATTGGAAATTCAAAGGGCTAGTGCCTTTTTTAATAGTCGAAAGTGATTGGAGGGCAACTAGCCCCCCCCCCACGCCAATCATTCCCTCAAACACCTCAAATCAAAACTTTGAGATAGCCATTTTGTTCAGCGTAGTTGATTTGCAGATAGAAAATATGTTTTTGAGGAGGATACTCCCACAACCCACGGGGCAAGGGTTGTAAGTTACACCCTGGGGGTGTATAATGTTTTTATAGAAGGCGTTGTCGTAGAAACTAAAAAAAGGCTTGTTCGATTGGAAATTCAAAGGGCTAGTGCCCTTTTTAATAGTCGAAACGTATTGGAGGGCAACTAACCCCCCTCTCACGCCCACCTTTTCCGCAAACATATCCAATCAATATTTTGAGATAGCCATTTTATTCAACGTAGTTTTAAGTTCGGTAAATTAGGTCTTTAAGGATGACAACCCCCTCACAGCCCTCAGGACAAGGGTTGTAAATTATGCCCTGGGGGCATATACAGTTTTTATAGAACGCGTTGTCGTAGAAACTTCAAAAAGGACTCATTCGATTAGAAACTTCAAAAAGGACCCATTCGATTAGAAATTTAGATCAATAGTCGAAAGTAATTGGAAGGAATATTTACATTTTTTCAGTAAAGAGCAAATTATATTCTGGCCTAGGGAAGGCATAGGGGTTTTAAGCCCTACTCATGTTAATTTCTGCTCGTTTTGAGTTTGATTCGGTTATTTATTGCAGTTTCTGTTCGTTTTGAGTTTCATTTATTTACGATGCTGATTTGTGGTAGTTTCACACTTGGTAGATTATTTGATTTTATTTTTGCTCGTTTTTGGTTTAATGGAGTTCTTTACTTTTCTTTGAAAACTTATTTTGTGGAAAAAGTTTTTTTTAATTAATTACTTTTAAAGAATAAATGAAACCCAAAACGAAAAGAAATTAAATAAACAATCACAGCAAAAAAAAACATACAACAAGTGAAGAAACATGCACAACAAGTGAAGAAAAACATACAACAAAATCATACATCTTAAAGCGAGTAAAGCATAAATTGAATATGCAGATCAACCTCAAAACGAAAAATAGAAATATTTAGCTATTGAAGCATAAATGAAACCCAAAACGAACAGAAATTAAATAAACAATCAATTCAAACAAACATACAGTAGGTCATAGTGTAAAGGAATAGATAAATCTTAAAACGCGTAAAACTTAAATTGAATATGCAAATCAAGCTTGAAACGAGCAAAAATCACTACAAACAAGAGTTTGGGTATTGCCTACTTCTCTCACTGTAATAGCCTAAAACCTACTGTGTCATTTTTTTTCCACCTACAAACCATATTCTTGAAACAAGATTTGGAATTATTAGTGGAACAAACAGGCTTATAAAACAGAATTATAGAGCTAGATTAGCGAAAAACAAATTGTGGACCGGTAAGCTTTATAAAGCGTAATGTAGAAACAACAATACACAGAAACTAAAATATTGCTTTCTAGTGTCACACAACTTGCGTTCGTATTTCTCCGCTTCACCACTTTCTTATGCTCTTTCGTTTTTGATTCTTCTGTATTTTGTTTGCTAACTTCTGTCTGAATTGTTTACCAAAATGGTAAAAGAGAAAAATCATTTTGAGTCAGAAAGAAACAGAAATATGAAATTGAGTCGAACAGTAAAAAAAATTATTTTATGGAAGGTAAGTATACAATTTTCCTTACGATAATAGGAATTGAACCTGACCACCCTTGATTTAGTTGACAGCCTCTCATCCACTGTGCTATCGCATGGTGTTCATTTGCTAAATTTGTCAAAGAGTTTGCTAACATTCTTTTCGCAGAAGAGTTATAATAGATAATGTACAACTAATTTATCTAATTAAAAATCAACATTATATACTGACATTTCGTATTATCAGCCGAACGTGTTGTTTTATTATCCAGATCATGGATTTACAATCTGGTTAGTCAGTGGAAAATGTGTGTCACTTATTGAAAAAAAGTTTGACATTTTCAATTGTTGGCTTATCAAATGGAATTGGATTCGTTAACGATCTGCTGTAAATACAAAGAAAACGGAAGATAATATTAAACGATAAAAGAGAGAACAAAATGACTAAAAGATAGAAATTAAAATTGAAGCATGCCTATAATCTCATTTAGCTCGACTACACTTTAAATATGACTTGCCTCAGCTAGCTTTCGAATTCTTGTTTTTTGTTGTTTTTCTTCACGTTCTTTATAGTTTTTGAAAACTTTTCCTTTCGTTTTTTACTGACTTCAAAGCTTATATTCTGCTCATTTTCCTCATGCATTTACAGACTTTTAAAGATTCTTTTAAATGTTCTTTTTACAGGCTCCTACAAATTTAGCCTTGGATTCTTTGGGTTTATTTTCGGTTTGGGTTACATCATTTTTATTCCCTAATTCTTAAACGACTTGGCAAGTGGACCCTAATTGTTATTATTGCTGGTTACCACAATATAGAGCAATAGTAACATCCATTCACCAAAAAACCTTCCCACAGATATAAGTGTGAGCACATCTAGTCAACACACAGTTCAAAATGTACGGACGGATTATAGCGCTGCTTTTCAAGCTCTTTCATATTAGTGACAAAAATTTAACCATGGCTCATTATTAATTTAGACATTTTCCCAATAAAAAAGTATTTCAAGGGAAAGTAAAGAACCAAAGCCAAGCATAATTAAAGTTTTGTAATAACTCAAATGAACAAAAAATAAAATAAATAATCAATTAAATATAAAGATAACTTACACTACTGTAGATGAATATATGGATCATAATAGACCCCGGCACCACGCCGGTGGATCGACCGAGTACCGCCTACGAGAGAACCGGTTGACCACCACCGAAGTGTCGCTACGCCGCCGGTGTGCCGCGGGCGTTCGTCTGACTTTTAATTAATTTTGCGGCAATTCTTTATTGCGTCAACCGCAAAGTCGGAGATTTTCTTTCTCGTATGGCTTAGTATTTTTATTTTCCTGATTAGAAATCAAGCAGGGCTAGCATTATCCCCGAATTTTTGGGTACTTCTCTGAAAATCTATGCGTCAACACGAAAAAAAATTTGGCTCCCCGAAAATCACCCAATCAGGGTTCCACCCTAGTGATTTATCACCAGTGACTTTTCCTACCAAATATTACTTTGCTTACCAGAACTCTTCACTGCTCTCTTGTTTGTTAATTTTCAGCTCTTTTGTTACTTTGCATAAAAAACCCTACAAATGCAATTGCAATATACAGAGTTCTTCATATGTTGACAAAAAAGTATCGTCTTTATGAGATCAGATTAAATCATTTCGAATTCAGATTTACCAATTGCTATCTCTTACGTCATTTGTAGTCAAGAATTTATTTTGAAGTAGAATAGAACGCATTCACTATTATATGGTTTCAGTTGGATTTGAAATTGATAGTCGATAGGTTGTTTCTACAGCTGAATCGTAAGTGTGCAGAATTTTTTTTTCTGTTTTTAGATAAGATTTTCTTAATGTTTAATATACAATTGTTGAACACCTGATAGATTAAAGAAAATACAATCTTCTTTCTGAAAAATATTACCCCGCCCCGCCCAACCCCCCCCCCCCAAAAAAAAGACCCTTCTATTGAGACAAATTTTAGCTATAGACTAAGCTATGTACAAGGCTGGGGAATTAAAGATTGAAACAGAAGTTACCCCAAAAATATGATTCGTAAAAAATTGTAACTTATTGCCTATACGGGGGGGGGGGGATAGGGGGATATCATTTTTGGATAATAATACCTAAATTTTTTTTATTGAAAGCAGGGATGCCAAATTTTTTTTTTTCATTTAAAGTGGAGACTGAAGGAAATAATTTCAAACTCCCTGGGAAACCATTGAAAGATTTTGATAGACCCAGGGCCCCCCATTGGGACTTGTTCATTGTCTTGGGTATTTTGTAATTTCTCATAGGCTACTGGCTTAATTTGGCTTTTCTGTGTGCTCCCTTTTAATTAGATTCTTTGGATCTTATTGAATGCCGTGCCGAATTTATGACTCAGTTTTCCAATATTTGAGGTATATCTGAATAATTTCGACATTTTCTTTTTGTCATTATACCCCTTTACTCATACCCTCAATTTTTTTTCCAAGGAACACTGAGCTGTTTAACGTTATTTCGCGTGTTTGTTTGAACCATATAGTGACCTAGTTAATTATTAAGTAAATTATTTTTTTAATGTAAAGCTAAGACGGTATCCTATTATTGTGGTATCAAAAGGGAGGGGAAGGGGGGGGGGGGGTAGGGTGCTATCATATTTAGATGATAATGCCTCGATTTTTTTTAAAGCAGGGATGCCAATAAGTTCTTTTTTTTTATTTAAAGCAGAGACACTATCCTATCAAGATGGTATCCAGAGTAGGGGGTATAGGGAGTTATTATATTTAAGTGATAGTACCTTAAATTTTTTTTGTGGAAAGCAGGGATGCCAAAAAGTTATTTTTTAAAATTTAAAGTAGGCCTTATAGAAGATATTCTATCAAGGTGGTATCCAGAGGGGGGGGCGGGGTTAGGGAAGTATTATATTTAAGTGATACTATCTCAAAATTATTCATTTTCTAAAGCAGGGATGCCAAAAAATTAATTAATTTGTAATTTAAAGCAGAGACGGTATCCTATCAAGGGGGTATCCAGAAGGGGGGTGGAGGGTTAGGGAAGTATTATATTTAAATAATGATATCTTGAATGGTTTTTATTGAAAGCAGGGGTGCCAAAAAGTTAATTATTTTTTTTTAATTTAAAGCAGAGACGGATCTTCTAGAATATTATATGGCTGCTTTAAAAAAAATACTAAAGGGAGTGTGAAGGAAGGTGAGAGATTTTTATAAGAATATGACAGTTTAGTTGCTACCAGTAGCTACTAGACGGAGTATCCTATGAAAGCGTTCTGTCAACGAGTAGAGAAAGTAAATTTGTAAATTTAAGCTGTGATTTGAGACAGACTAATGGAAAAATTAATGTTTGTGGTCAACATTGATCGTGCCGGCGGCGCACCGCCGACATCTTACAGGCACCCAGCCGCTGCTGCTGTTTTTGGCCCCGCTGATTCTGGTCTTCCCTCAGCGGTGCGGCGCAGGGGTCTAGATCATAAGACTAACAAGATTAAAACGAGCAATAAATCTAAAATTGAAACGAAATAAAGTTCGAAATGAACGGAAAACAATATGAATAATCAATTAAATACAAATATAACTTATTCTATTGTAGATGAATAGGTGGGTCATAAAACTAACAAGATTAGAATAAGCAATAAATCCGAACTTGAAACGGAAAGACATTAGGAGACAGGACAAGAGCACGGTGACCGTCTCCTAAACCTTTTAAAATCTAAGTACTATTGTAACGCTATTGAGAAACACAATATATTTTAAAAATTTCTTCTTTAATAATTGTGATGTTGAAAAATAAACATTTTATAGGAATTTCAGGATTTAATATTATTCTACATTAAAACTATGCCTACTTTTATTAGTTCTTTTTCAGCAATCAAGGTGACCACGAGATTTGAAATACATAGTTTGATTGAAGCGTGAAGGAAGAAGAAGGAGGAGTTTGAAGATAAAGGAGAAGACTGTGAACTTTAAGAAGGAGGAAGAAAATCCTACAAATTGTGTCATCAAATTTTTTGAACAAAATTTACATAAATAAAATTGATAGTCTATGTACTGACCACTTTGCTATAGTTTGCTCCCTAAATGAACCTGCTGAAACTTTATCTCATACCTCCAAATATATGAAAACTAAAGCAAATTGGTCTATGTTCCAAAATAAGCTAAATGATGAAATTACAAGTTTCAACGAAAGTTCATGCATTTCTAACACAATAGTTGACACACATGCTGAAGCATTGATATCCTTACTAGTAAATACAGCTAATCTTGCTATCCCCAAGACAACACCTAAGAAAATATTCCCTAAACAAATTCATAAAGTATGGTGGACAAATGAGTGCCTCAATAAATGGAGGATAAAAAAGGCAGCTAGGACAGAATTCATAAAAAAACCATCACCTATTACATACTTAAAAAAATTACAACCAGAATCTAATCTAAAAATGAATATAATAGATGCTAAATATAATTACTGGAATAATTTTTCAAATAATCTCTCCAGGGAAACGCATGAGCAAATTGTAGATAAAGTCATAAGCCATATCTGTGGGAAAAAGATTTGCCCAAACTCACTCCTGTATGAACTTATACATAATAATACCCATTATGACCAAGATAATGGGAAAGCTAATCTATTTAAAACAAATTTTGTTAATAAGCTAACGTCAGATAATCAAAGCCAACTGTCCACAATTCCTATGAATCAAAGTTACCAACCATTCCCAGGATCCGAGTACATAACAAATCCATTTTCAATCCTGGAATTGAATAATGAAATACATCATATTAGGACCAAAACTAGCAGCAATTATGACAATATACACCCTACAAGGATAAAGAATCTCACACCTTCATACAAACAAGAACTGCTAAAATGTTATAATCATGCTTGGACATCTTCTAGGTTCCCCAATATATGGAAATGTTCGTCCCTCATACCAATCCTAAAGAAAAATAAACCAAAAGATAACCCTGAGTCTTATAGGCCCAGCATGATTACACCTGTGATGGGGAAAATAATGGAGAAAATGATATATCAAAGACTCCTCTGGTTTGTTGAAAAAAATAATATGATCCCACACACTCAAACTGGATTCAGGAAACACCACTCCTCAACAGATGCTTTCATTTTGCTAACAAATGCAATAAATGAATCTTTATCAAAAAATAATGTCCTAGTGGCAGCTTTCCTAGATTTTGAAGGGGCATATGATAATGTGAACCACCAAATCCTTTTAAATAAACTTGCAAACCTTGGAGTGCCCCCTAAGCTAGTATTCTTTATTAAATCATTCATAGAAGTGCGAAGTTTCATCGTTTGTGTTGGTCAGCCTCTTCAACCCAAAAGACAATAACAAAAGGCCTACCTCAGGGAGTAGTCCTCAGTTACCTCCTATTTGCCCTATATCTCTGGGACATGAACCTACCCCACACGAATCTACAATATGCTGATGATCTGGTGCTATGGTCATCTGGCAACACCGTTCAGATAGCACAGTCAAATCTGCAAAAGTCACTTTTCCAGTTCAAAAAATTCTCTCAACATTCAGATTTACCCATTGCACCCACCAAGTCAAAAATAATCCAATTTCACCGGAAGCGAAACCATGTTAATGCGAAACTAACTCTAAATAAAACAACTTTTCCAGAAGATAATCATATTAATTACGTAGGTCTCATGCTTGACCAAAAACTTAATTTCCACCTCCACATTTCAAACACAATAAAAAAATGCCATAGAAAAACAAATATACTAAAAAGACTTCTTTCCACACCCTGGGGCTGTAAGGAGAAAACCTTACTCCAGTTTTATAAATCACATAAAAGACTCCATATTGACTATGGGCTCATCGTCTATGGTGCATGTGCAAAGACCCAGATGCAAAAAATTGAAACAACACAAAGTGATATAATACGTCTCATATTTGGTCTTAGGAAACCTACAAGAACCAAGTTTCTGCTTATGGAGAGTGGATTAACAACAATAAGGGAGAGACGTAGCTTTCTCTTGACGAAACATCTTACAAAAATTGAATCAAATAGCTCACACACATTACATAATTGGTTAAGAAATCCAGCCATGTATAGAGGTATTGCAGATGAGTATGCCAATATTCAAAAGAAGTTCCCTTTACCTGCAAATTCTATTGCACCTACTTTCCCCCAATCCCGTCCATGGAATTGGTCATTTCCCATAATAAATACTGAATTTTCAAAATGGAATAAAGATTTAACCCCCATTGCTTTTGTCCAGAAAAAAATTGCAGAACTTAATACAATTACCTATAAAAATCACTTCCAAATATTTGTTGATGGGTCAAAAATGAATGAGAAGGTTGCAAGTGGTGTTTTCCTTCCTCACCTGAAAATTGCAATGGGTGAGAGATTATTTAATAATTTATCTATAATGTCTGCTGAGTTAAATGCCATAATTATGGCATTAGAACACCGTAAGGAAAACCCAACCTTTGATTGCATATTCGAATAATATTATCATCTATTCAGATTCTCTATCAAGCCTTGAGCTGCTGACTTCAGCTCCCCAATATAAGTTGGACATTGACACTTATCACTGTCTCAGTATTATTGATAATCTTGCTTCAAGTGGCATAAAAACTTATTTTCAGTATATTCCTAGCCACTCTGGCATAAGTGGTAATCATCAGGTTGATGAAATAGCTAAAAATGCTATAAATATTGACCAGCCAATTGGGAGACCAATCCCAATTAGAGATATTTTCCGATGGAGGCTATCAGATATTAATTTTAATAAGATTAATCCTATCCTTTCCCCCTTTCCCAATAAGTATCTTTCTAAAATCTATGACAGAATTCGGTCTGGAACAAATGGACTAAATGTCCTTGCATTCTCATATAAGCTTTTTAATTCAAGTGGTTCAATTCCCCTGTCCCCTCTTTGCAGGCATTGTAATATGAATAATGAAACAATTGACCATTGCCTATTTGAATGTAATATGCTAACGTCTGCACAACATACCTTGGTTTGTAAACTGTTAAAATACTTCAAACACCACAAAATCTCACTATCAACCAAGAGCTTAGCCAACTATACCTGCACACAGAGCACAGAAATCGATATCTATCATCTTATATTTGAACTCCTTGAGTCAAAAGATCTACTGAAAGATATCTGAGAATATCTAATAAATAAGAGACAACCAAGACAGTAGCTCTGTAGCCCACAGAGTGAAGCAAAAAGAAGAGGGCTAAATAGTACCAACTGAATAGTCCGCCTGCTGTGAATTAGAAGAAGAAGGAAGAACCTACTCCTGTATGAGCTCAAAAATCACTAAAAATCACTTCCAAATATTTGTTGATGGGTCAAAAATGAATGAGAAGGTTGCAAGTGGTGTTTTCCTTCCTCACCTGAAAATTGCAATGGGCGAGAGATTATTTAATAATTTATCTATAATGTCTGCTGAGTTAAATGCCATAATCATGGCATTAGAACACCTTAAGCAAAACCAATCTTTGATTGAAAATTCGAACAATATTATCATTTATTCCGACTCTTTAGTTGCTGGCCTCAGCTCCTCAATATAAGTTGGACATTGACACTTATCATTGTCTCAGTATTATTGATAATCTTGCTTCAAGTGGCATAAAAACTTACTTTCAGTACATTCCTAGCCACTCTGGCATAAGTGGTAATCATCAGGTTGATGAAATAGCAAAAAATGCTATAAATATTGACCAGCCAAGTGGGAGACCAATCCCAATTAGAGATATTTACCGATGGAGGCTATCAGATATTAATTTTAATAAGATTAATCCTATCCTTTCCCCCTTTCCCAATAAGTATCTTTCTAAAATTTATCATAGAATTCGTTCTGGAACAAATGGACTAAATTTCCTTGCATTCTCATATAATCTTTCTAATTCAAGTGGTTCAATTCCCCTGTCCCCTCTTTGCAGGCATTGTAATATGAATAATGAAACAATTGACCATTGCCTATTTGAATGTAATATGCTGACGTCTGCACAACATACCTTGCTTACTATACTGTTAAAATACTTCAAACACCACAAAATCCCACTATCAGCCAAGAGCCTAGCCAACTATACCTGCACACAGAGTATAGAAATCGACATCTATCATCTTATATTTGAACTCCTAGAGTCGAAAGATCTGCTGAAAGATATCTGAATATATCTAATAAATATGAGGCAATCAAGCCAGTAGCTCTGTAGCCCACAGAGTGAAGCAAAAGGAAAAGGGCTAAATAGTGTTACTGAAAAGCCCGCCTGCTGTTAAATAGAAGAAGAAGAATTAGCTTATAAATAATAATACCCATTATGACATGATAATGAAAAAGTTAAGCTATTTGCCACTCTTTTTGTTAATAAGTTAACATCAAATAATTGTAGCAAAATGTCCCCAATTCCTATGAACCCAAGTTACCAACCTCGCCCAGCATCCGAGTATATAACCAGTCCATTTTCAATCCATGAAATGAATAATGTAATACATCATATTAGGACCAAGACTAGTGGCAGCTATGACAATATACACCCTACATGGATAAAGAATCTCATCCCTTCATAAAAACAGGAAATTCTAAATTGTTATAATCATGCTTGAGCTTCATCTGGTCAATATATATGAAATCATATTATTGAGTTAGGACTAAAGTGAATACACTATTCGATGCCTTTTTATTATGCTGATTACAAATATAATAAGCATTTCTATCAGAAATGAATTTCAGCCCCCCCTATCTCGGCTATACCTAACGCACCCTAACCTAACCCTTAATGGGCAGATATAGGGGGGGGGGCTGAAATTCATTTCCGATAGAAATTCTTATTATATTCATACATGCACACAGAGCACAGAAATCGATATCTATCATCTTATATTTGAACTCCTTGAGTCAAAAGATCTACTGAAAGATATCTGACAATATCTAATAAATAAGAGATGACCAAGCCAGTAGCTCTGTAGCCCACAGAGTGAAGCAACAAGAAAAGGGCTAAATAGTATTAACTGAATAGCCCGCCTGCTGTGAATTAGAAGAAGAAGGAAGAAGGGTAGCATTGCTCTTATTTGTACCTTGATTAAAAAAAAATTAAATAATGCTTGTAATTAAAAAAATTACAAGCAGAATCTTATCTTAAAAGGACCATAATAAATGCTAAATATAAATACTGGAATAATTTTGCTAATAATCTCTCCAGAGACACATTAGCCAATTATACATAAAGTCATAAGCCACATCTGTGGGAAAAAGACTTCCCCCAACCCACTTCTGTATGAGCTTATACATAATAATACCCATTATAACAATGATAATGAAAAAGCTAAGCTATTTGCCAATCTTTTTGATAATAAGTTAACATCAAATAATAGCAGCGAAATGCCCCCAATTCCTATGAACCCAATTTACCAAGCTTACTCAGGATCTGCGTATCTAACCAATCCATTTTCAATTCAGGAAATGAATAATGTAATGCATCATATTAGGACCAAGACTAGTGGCAGCTATGACAATATACACCCTTCATGGATAAAGAATCTCACCCCTTCATACAAACAGGAACTTCTAAATTGTTATAATCATGCTTGAGCTTCATCTGGTCAATATATATGAAATCATATTATTGAGTTAGGACTAAAGTGAATACACTATTTGATACCTTTTTTCATGCTGATTATAAATATAATAAGCATTTCTATTATAAATTAATTTCACCCCCTCCCCTTATATAGGCTACACCTAACCTAACCCTTACTTGACATATATAGGGGGGGGGGGCGGAAAATAAATTATGTTATTAAATGGTATTAATATCGTAATAAGCATAAAAAAAGGCATCAAATGGTGTATTCACTTTAGTCCTAACTCAATAATATGATTTCGTATATATTGACCCTTCATCTATGTTCCTCAATATCTGGAAATGTTACGTCCCTCCTACCAATCCTAAAGAAAAATAAACCCAAAAATAACCCTGAGTCTTATAGGCCCATAATGATTACTCCTGTGATGGGGAAAATAATGGAGAAAATTATATATTACCAACTCCTCTGGTTTGTTGAAAAAAATAATATGATCCCTCACACTCAAACTGGCTTCAGGAAACACCATTCCTAAACAGATGCTTTCATATGGTTAACAAATGCAATAAATGAATCATTCTAAAAAAATAAATGTCCTAGTTGCAGCTTTCCTAGACTTTGAAGGGGTATATGACAATGTGAAACACCAAATCCTTTTAATTAAACCTGCAAACCTTGGACTACCCCCCAAGCTATTATCTTTTATAAAATCTTTCATAGAATTGCAAAGTTTCATTGTTTGTGTAGGTTCAGCCTCTTCACCCCAAAAGACAATAACCAAAGGCCTTCCTCAGGGAGCAGTCCTCAGCTGCCTCCTCTTTGCCCTCTATCTCTGGGACATGAACCTCCCCCACACGAATCTACAATATGCTGATGATCTGGTACTATGGTCATCCGGCAACACCTTTGAGATTGCATAGTCAAAGCTGCAAAAGTCACTTTTCCAATTTGAAAATTTCTCTCAACATTCAGATTTACCCATTGCTCTTACCAAGTCAAAATTAATCCAATTTCACCGAAAGCGAAATCATGTCAATGCAAGACTAACTCTAAATGGAACAACTATTCCAGAAGATAATCATATTAATTACCTAGGTCTCATGCTTGACCAAAAACTTAATTTCCACATCCACATTTCAAACACAATAAAAAAATGCTATAGAAAAACAATTTAACTAAAAAGACGTAAGGAGAAAACCTTACTCCAGTTTTATAAATCACATATAAGACCCCATATTGACTATGGGCTCATCGTCTATGGTGCAAGTGCAAAGATCCAGATGCAAAAAATTGAAACAATACAAAACGATATAATACGTCTCATATTTGGTCTTAGGAAACCCACAAGCACCAAGTTTCTGCTTATGGAGAGTGGATTAACAACAATATGGGAGAGACGTAGCTTTCTCTTGATAAAACATCTTACAAAAAATGAATCAAATAGCTCACACACCCTACATAATTGGTTAAGAAATCCAGCCATGTATAGAGGCATTGCAGATGATTATCTCTGCAATACTCAGAATAAGTTCCCTGTACCCACAAATTCTATTTCACCTACTTTCCCCCCATCCCCTCCTTGGAATCTATGAATATCCATGATAAACACTTATTTCTTAAAGTGGAATTAAGAAATAACACACATTACTTTTGTCCAAAACAATTTTGCTGAACTATATGATACTGGTTTAGTGGCTGTAGCCCCACTCCTGTTCATTGTAATCTATGTTTGTTTCAAGCTTGACTGGATCATTCATTTCAATTTCTGTTCATGTTAGGATATACTCACTCATCTATAGCAAACCTGTTATATCAGAGAATATAGATAACACTGCAAGTGGAATGCTGTATACAAATATCAAGAATTTAAAAAATAAATTTGTGTGCAACCTTTTTTAAGTAACTTTTTACAATCAGATCCATCATTGCCTATGTTCAGTGCCAAAATCTATTAGCTCAAAATAAATTAGAATCACTAAATGGTATATTTATTGGTTCAGTCATTTTTATGGGACATCCATTAGCCATATATGGCAAATATGGTAATAAAGTTCATTTGGTGATGCAAATGGATGTTATATTTAGATTGAGGATGCAATTCCAGGTATATATTTTCACATTAGGAACTACTGTACTCAGATTTCCAGTATTCTACTACGATGATGCAATATCATTGGGTAAAAACCAAGTTAGAATCTTTCCATGTTCAAACTTGTAAGAATTGTTTGTTTTTCAAAGTCATAGGCCTAATATAAATGCTTGTCAAGATGATTCCTCAAAAAACTTTGGTAAATATTTACCAAATCATATTATTGACTTATGAAATAAGTGAATCTACCACTTGATTCCTTTTTTTTATGTTCTTTCCAAATATAATACTCATTTTTGTCAGAAATGACTTTTACCCTCACCCTATTTATACCAATTCAGGGTATATATTTGCACATTAGGGGGGGGGGGTAAATTTTATTTCTGATGCAAATGAGAGGTAAGTTTAAACTCCCCCCCCCCCTAATGTGCAAATATTTACCCTGAATTGGTATATATAGGGATAGGGGTAAAATTCATTTCTGACAAAAATGAGTATTATATTTGTAAAGAGCATAAAAAAAGGCATTGAGTGGTATGTTCACTTTATTTGTAAGTCAATAATATGATTTGGTAAATATTTACCTAAGCTTTCAGCAACTAATATCATTATAGGCCTACATCAAATATTCAGTTTCATTTATTAGTTTTTTCAGTACTTGTGCATTATACCCACTCTTTTATATATATATATATATATATATATATATATATATATATATATATATATATATATATATATATATATATATATATATATATATATATATATATATATATATATGTTAAATGAGACACAGCAGTTACTGGGATAGACGTGGGAGAGATATGCAGGAGAGATGCCCAATCATAAAACAGTTGTTAGAGTCAAGTTGTGTGAAACAGATGATCTAAAATGAAAATTATAATTTAGAATTTGCCAAAGACAGAAAAAAAGGCAGTAAAATTTTTTCAGGATAAGGGGTTATTGCTGAAGACAAAAGAGTGTGAAAATGGACACACCATGACTTTATACTTGAATTTTTTTTCTTTAACCCCCACCTCCCTCCCACAATATGCAAATATATAGCCAAAATTTGTTTCTAAATTATTCTATATTCATCCTATTTTATTTCATTAGCATTAACCAAACTAGCAGTATATAAAAGAGTGGGTATAATGCACAAGTTCTGTTCTTTTTAAGATTGTTCCAGACAAATATAGTTTCACTACAAACAAGAGTTTAATAATTCCCCCTTCCTTAACTGTAAAAGCCTAAAGCTGACTTCATCATTGATGCTTCACTGAAAACAAATTATATTACAATTTTTTTCTTTTCCAGTTCTTACTTATCACAAAACAAATCACAAAAACAAAGAAAGTTGGATATTGCAAATCATTAAAGCCAGATGTAATTCTAATTTTTTATGCCTGGTAATGGAGTTCCCTTTGTCCTTTCACTGTCTACAGGTATAGACATTTACCCACCCATGGAAAATACTTTCTACCCTTCTGGAGAATAATCCCCTGCTGAAAATACCCTCCCATGAAAAACACCCTGCAGAAGCTGGTTGGTTTCCAAACACTTGTGACTTATAAAAAATAACAAGATCTCTCAATTCCTGATCAAACAAGCATCCTCCAAAGATTCTATGACCATAAGGTAGACATGGTGATGAGGAAATGGCAGTCCCTCTCTAATATAGCTAGAATAAATTCTACTCAATTTAAGGTTTAATGTTACTCTTTGCTTTCACAATAACATCATAAATCAGAAAATTTCCCAGAAATCAAGAGAGATCAAATATCAATTTCACATTTTGATGATTTTTTAAAAGTTTTTGTCCCCTTCTTCTGGAGAAAATGACCCTCAACAAAGGTTCTAAATACAGACCCAGGTATTACACATTAATTTCTACCTCCATCCTCCTCTTGTCTCTTTCTTAGAACCAATTTTGTATTTATCTAAAGGATCAATAAGAGTTGCAATGTTTTGGTGTTAAAATACATCCATTAAGGTATCTCCCTCCCTCCTGAAATAGCCAAAATATTTTTAAGGTCTAGAAAAATTTCACTGTCTTAGGTAAAATTCCTGTTGCTTTACAACTCCAAACATTTCTGTGTAAGGACTTTAAAACTGTTCAATGGGGTTCTATGATTGTGTTGTTGGGTAAGGAAGGAAAGAGGTGCCACAAACTGTGCATCCACAAACTGTGCATTTTAATACCAAAATATTCCAACTCTCAATGAGCCTTCAGATAAATACTGAATTACTTCTTAGAAAGAGACAAGGTGAGGATGTAAGTAGAAATTGATGGTAGTTTCCTATTATGTGGACACCTCTAAAAAGTCAAGTTTGGTGAATGCTAATGAAATAAAATAAAAAAGGATGAATATGTTCAGCAAATCTTCAGATTTGCTAAATATCTTCTACATTTGCCCCCTTGGACCCATAAAATTATTCATTTGTTTAAGCTAGCTGACCCTAATATTAGCATTAATAAATCTCTATCCCATTTTCAAAGTCAGTTTAATCATCCATGGTCACCAATTTGCTCACAATAGTTTTTTTGTATTAATGTAATATAAGTAATGAATTTTTCTCTCTCTATTTTTTTGTTATTTTAGTGATTATTCTGTATATGTACCTTTTTTTAACAGGTAATAAATGAATAATAATAATAATAATAATATTAGTATCAATAAATCTCTCCCGTTTTAAAATAAACTTTTATCATCCTTTTGTTGGCATCATTGTTTGTATTAATGTAATGAAGAGTTTTTTTTGTCCTGTATTTGAATTTTCAATGTGTGTTTGTGTCCTTCTTTTTCGTTTTGTTTTCTTTAGTGATTACTCTGTCTACTGTACCTTTTGTACCTTTTTTTGACAGACAATAAATGAATAGTAATAATAATATAATAGTTTATAAACAAATTTGGGCTAAATATTTGCACATTAGGGGTGTGGGGGGTAAAGCATGGCATATATTAAATACGTAACCTAACCTAGGTACCTTTTTCTCACCTTAAACCCCAAATAACAACAGCTTAAATATTGTAAATTCAATGAGAAACCAAACTCTTTAATCAATTTAGATAACAATTACCTGCTTTACAAGTCTCCGTCACTACATTCATTCAATGGTCTATAGCCGAGGTGTCCACATAATGGGAAAGTACCAAAATGGTACTTTTTCATTATGTGACTTATTATGATACTTACTATGTATACCATTATGTATACTTATTATGAGAGTAAAAAGTAACATTAAACCCGAAAATAAGCAGAATGTATTCCCTATAACAGAGGGACTGCCCCTTCCTCATCATCACCCCACCTCACTGTTATGGAAACTTTGAAGGATGCTCATTTCATCAGAAATGGAGAGCTCTAGTACTTTTTTATGAGTCAAACATGACTTATTAATGTTTACATTTTATAAGTCAAACACGTGGGAGAGGTGGCGGTAGGTATTTTTCAGGGAGAGGGGATTTTCCAACAGTGACAGGGCAGAGACATAAAACATAAACAGACATAAAAAAGGAGAAGTAAATCTAGCTTTAATGGTTTGTGATGTATGATTTTCTTTGTTTTTGTGACAAGAAAACAGAGCTTTTTTTTAATGAATTATCTTGACAAACTTTAAAAGACAAAACAATTCCACCAAGATTGAACATGTAAAGATTGCAACTTGCATTTTGGCCAATATGCAATTAAATATGTGATATCGCCTCATATCTGAGTACAGTGGTTCAGTTACATGAGAGTTCATATGCACAGGGGTTAAGTTAAACAGGGCTTCAGTTACATGGGGTTAATTTAAACAGGGTTGAGTTGCACAGCAATTCCTTTACCAGAGTTCAGTTACATGTACACCCTAATCTGTTATTGTGTGTTTTCCCTTTTCCTGGTTAATTTGTTTGCTAAAAAAGTAAATATGCCTAATTTTCAAATTCATCCCAGCTGTTCCTAATAAGACTGGTTATAGCCCTTGGTTAGATGATATAGGCTACAAAAGTTGGCTGTTTTTGTGGGTTTTAACTGTTTTTGGTATTTTTACAATATTTTAAGACATTTGTAAAAATACTATATACAAGATATCAATTCTGATATAGAGATTCATTTAAAAAAACAAAGTTTTTTCAAGGGAAGTAAAGAGCAAAATTGAAACTTAAAACAGATAAAAATTATTACTTCACAGCCTATCTAGTATATATCAATAAAACTAGTACAAATAAGCCAGCTAATTGTGTTTTCCTATGCTTTTAGTATTATAAAAAACTAGCACTTTACTGAAAACACAAAAGTCAAGTATAAAAAAAGGGAAGATTGATTTGGGAGTCAGAAGTGAGTATGTAGCCTGACAACAATAAACAAATCTATAAAGCTTTCCATAGTCTTACACCAGTTGTGACATCAGTAACTTGCAGTATCCATTTAAAATTATCTTACAAAATAAGCATAAAATTAAATATTTTTTTAATAACTGCAGAGTCATTGAACAACATACAGAAATATTGGATTGATTTATCGGGTAGCATTTTGGTCTTGCCAGCTATAATACCAATATTGAGTAAAATACAGTCTTAAATTGTAAGAAGTATGCTTTAGTATTACTTGAAATGAAAATCAAATAAGACAGAATATGAACTCTGGAAATCTAATTATTTCTCTCTATACAACAGTGAATTTCAAGCTATGATACAAATTCTTAAGCTAGTCTATAGTGGTTGATTTGACAGTAGTTTCTGTACTGTTTGTTTTACTGGTTTTTGTGAATCAAAGGCAACCTTGCATCACTGACAGGTTACATGGTCAATTTCCTACACTGCAGACACAATGGAGTGGTACAGATCTTTTAAATCATCTAATCTGATGTTAATGAGGTCAGTGGTAACTCTATATGGGAAAGGGGCTTTTCCTTGTTTGAGCAACTTGATTGCTGAGACAGATTCTGACAAGAGTGGGAGTGGTGGTCTGAGTTTTTGCTCAAATATGGGGAAGTGGGGTAGTATTTCAGGATCAGCAGCAACATGAGGATTGAGATTATTATTGAACTACTCTTTCCATCTTTCAAGCTTCATTTTTGAGCTGCTTATTTTTTTCTATCTTTCTCCAGGATCAGCAATTTTGTGACTCTTTTTCCATCTATCATTCTGAAAACTGCTCTGCTGTTCCCCTTTTTGAACAGTACTTTGCAGTCTTCAAGTTTCTTAAGTGGTTACCTAGTGCCTTTCTCATCCATTAAACAGCTCTTCTCTTGAGGAGCTTATAAGTATCTTGTAGATTGCAGTCAGATTTATTACTGATTAAATCACTTATCCTTGTATAGTGTAATGTTCTCATTTGTGATTCATGGTTTCTCAGTGGGATTAAGGAAATAGAGAAGACAGAAAATGACATCCTTGGAAAAAATCCCACTGAGAAACCATGAACCACAAATGAGATCATTACACTATACAAGGATAAGGGATTTTTTTAGTAATAAATCTGACTGCAATAGCCATGCTACTTATAAGTTCCTCTAGAGAAGAGCTGTGTAATAGATGAGAAAGGCACTAGATAACCACTTAAGAAATTCGAAGACTGCAAAGTACTGTTCAAAAAGGGGAACAACAGAGCAGTTTTCAGAGTGATAGATGGAAAAAAGAGTCACAAAATTGCTGATCCTGGAGAAAGATAGAAAAAAGACAAGCAGCTCAAAGATGAAGCTTGAAAGATGGAAAGAGTAGTTCAATGATAATCTCAATCCTCATGTTGCTACTGATCCTGAAATACTACCCTGCTTCCCTATACCTGACCAAGAACTCCGACTGCCACTCCAACTCTAGTCAGAATATGTCTCAGCAATCAAGTTGCTCAAACAAGGAAAAGCCCCTGTCCCAGATGGAGTCCTAAGAGAGGGCCATACAGCTCCAATGTTTTATTATTATATTTTTTTTTTCCAGAGGCATTTCATCTTGAAAGGGTTCGTCGTAGAAACTTCAAAGGGGGCTCATTCGATCGGAAATCGAGAGTTCTAGTGCCCTTTTTAAGGGTCAAATGTGACTAGAAGGCAACCAACACCCATTTTACACCCACCAGTTCCCCAAACACATCCAATCAAAATTTTGAGATAGCCATTTTGTTCTACGGAGTTGATTCCCAGATAGAAATTTAGTTTTTGAAGAGGACACTCCCCCCACAGTCCTCAGGGCACGGGTTGTAAGTTATGCCCTGGGGGCATATAAGGTTTTTATAGAAAGCTTTGTTGTAGAAGCTTTAAAAAGGACTCATTTGATTGGAAATTCAAAGGGCTAGTGCCCGTTTTAATAGTCGAAAGTGATTGGAGGGCAACTAACCCCCCTCTCACACCCCCTTTTCCCCAAACAGATCCAATGAAATTTTTGAGATAGCCATTTTGTTCAACGTAGTTGAAAATTGTGGCAATTAGGTCTTTGTGGATAACAACCCCCCACAGCCATTAGGGCAAGGGTTGTTAGTTATGCCCTGGGGACATATAAGGTTTTGATTGAAAGCTTTGTTGTAGAAACTTCAGAAAGGGCTCATTTGATTGGAAATTTAAATGGCTAGTTCACTTTTAAATAGTTGAAAGTGATTGGAAGGCAACTAACACCCCTTCCAGGCCCACCATTTCCCCAAACACATCCAATTAAAATTTTGAGATAGCCATTTTGTTCTACATTATTGATTTCCAGATAGAAATTATGTTTTTGAGGAGGACACTCCCCGGCAGCCCTCAGGGCAAGGGTTGTAAGTTATGCCCTGGGGACATATAAGCTTTTTATAGAAAGCTTTGTCGTAGAATCTTCAAAAATGGCTGATTCAATTGGAAATTCAAAGGGCTGGTGCCCTTTTTAATAGTCGAAAGTGATTGGAGGGCAAATAACCCCCCTCTCACATCCACCATATCTCAAAATACATCCGATCAAAATTTTTAGATAGCCATTTTGTTCAACATGGTTGAAAATTCTGGAAATTAGGTCTTTGAGGATGACAACGCCCCACAGCCTTCAGGGCAAGGGTTGCAAGTTATACCCTGGGGGCATATAAGGTTTTTAATAGAAAGCTTTGTTGTAGAAACTTCAGAAAGGGCTCATTCAATTATAAATTTAAATGGCTAGTGCCCTTTTTAATAGTCGAAAGTGATTGGAAGGCAACTAACACCCCTTCCACGCCCACCTTTTCCCCAAACACATCCAATCAAAATTTTTAGATAGCCATTTTGTTCTACGTATTTGAAAGTTCTAGACTAGTTCTAGTTCTAATAGGTTTTAGACTTTTACAGTGAGAGAAGGAGGCAATACCCAAACTCTTGCTTGTAGTGATTTTTGTTCGTTTCAAAGCTTGATTTGCATATTCAGATTAAGTTTAACTCACTTTAATGTATGTTAATTCATTCTCGCTAACATCTATTGTATGCCTCTTGAGATTAATTGTTTATTTAAGTTCTATTTGATATGAGCTTCATTTATACTTCAATAGCAAAATATTTTTTTTCGTTACATTATTGATTTTCTTGTTCAATCTAGGTATCACCCGTTTTAAGATCTATTTATTCATTTATATTATTACTTGTTGTATGTTTTTGCCTATGATTGTTTAATTTCTGTTCGTTTTGGGTTTCATTTATTTTTTAATAGTAATTTCTGGTCGTTTGAGTTTGAATTTTAACAGGTATTTGTATCTGCTGAGCTTAAGTTTAAAATTGCCTTTAATTTTCTTTGAAAAACTTATTTTTCGGAAAGTTTTTTTTTCAATTTATTTTTGTTGATGTTTTATTGCATAAAGTTTCAAGTTTTTTAAAATTCCTTCTTTCAAAATCAAACTTTAAAAAATCTAATCTTCATCAAAGTATCAAAACTGGTATCAAAGTAACAATATCCAAACAGGCTATTGATTGTCTTGACTATCTCATAAGGAATTTTGTATTGAAAGAGGATATGCCAGAGTACTTTGCACCACATCAAGCCAATGCATGGCAGGAATCAATAAATAGTTCTTGGTTTGATTCAATTTACTGTTGCATGAGTTGTCAAATGACAAATATCTAATCAATTGTTGATTTTACAGCCTGATATTCTCCAGTGTCAAAGGCAGCTGTTGCTTGTATGTATTAAATATAAAACAAATTTTATCAACTGAAAGTAAGGAGCAACATTAAAACTTAATACGAACAGAAATGATTACGGATCAATAGCCTGTACAACCAGTTTTGAGACCAAATAATAACCACTGATGGGATGTCTGTAGAGTTTACAACTTCATCAGGAGTACTTCAGGGTTGTACTGTATCACTACACCTTTTCACCTTTTTGTTCCAAATGCTGTTCTGTCACTGACGAAGTTGGAACATGACGCACAGTAAGAGGGCTGATGGTAGATAATCTTGCCTATGTGGATGATATTGACACTGATCAGCTTGTGCCTGTAGATGAACATCTACAGACACAAGCTGATTAACTCTGCAAGGCCACAGAGCCATTTGGGATGGAGGTCAATGCCAGATAGACTAGAGTTACGGTAACAAAAAGATATGAAGTAGGCAACCCACCTATTATCACCATAGGAGGGAGACAGGAGACAGGTTGAAATGGTTGACCACTTCCTGCACCTTTGGCAGCCTTCTCTCTTCTGATAATTGCCATAGCTATGATGTGAAACATCAGCCAGCACTTACTAGCTCTAGCTTCCAAAGACTAGCCAACCTCTGGAAAAGTAACTATCTATCCAAGTAGCTCAAAATGTGTCTATTCAACAGCTTAGTAATTCCCATAGTCTTGTATGATTTTGAAACACGGACAGGGAAAATCAAAGACTAAGCTAGAAAACCTCCAGCTTTTAAGGTGAGATCTTCTATTGTATTGTTAGAATCAAATACACTGACTGCATCACAAATGCGGAAGTACGTCAGCCATGTCAAGGAAGTGGAGGAATGCTGCCTCCCAATAATTTCCACTTGAAGGAACTCTTCATGGCCTTGGTCAACGAGCCAGACCACGAAAACGTTGGATGGAAAACTCCGTCTTTGAAAACGTCAAGATAGTCGAGTTATCATGTACCACAACTGATAGAATAGTGTACTGAACCCTAGAGCTTGAGAAAATAGGAGAGGTGTCCTCAAAACGTCCAACGAGGGTGATTGGGACCTAATTAAGTAAGTAAGATTAATTTCCTGTACATTACCCTAAGGTTGATTTCCTGTACAGATTGAATAAAATTAGCTAAAATCCTGTGCAATGAGGATGAAATGGTTTTATCCTCAATAATGATTCATTTTCAATTATACTGTATTAACTAAGGGAACTTCGTATTATATCTTGCTTCATTCTTCTCACCTTAATCAATGCTTACTTTAGTCATTGGATGATGAATTAAGAATATATAAAAAGAATAAGCTTCTGGTATTCATTTAACTCAAAGAAACAAACAGGGCACAGGAAGATTTTTATAAATAACTTAAATTAAAGTAAACTGTTTGAGACAAGCTATGACTAAAATTTGATAGTATAAACTGCCAAGGACCATGAAAATGAAATCTGAATGTTTGAAAAGCTCAAGTGTAAATTTACACTGTCATATATGAGATTAGTAAATATCGGGAATCAAGTTTTCATTGAATAAGACCTTCACATAGAGTTATACAGTTTTTGGTGGCAGAAGGCTCCAAATTTGAAAAACAGAAATATGTGAGGAAAATGAGCAAAAAATAGGCTAAAAATACAACACAAATAGCTGATGAAGATGTAGCCTTCCTTTGTAAGTGTAGCTGTCTCTGAGAATTGAAATATTGTTAGTATCTGAATGTGGATGATTAAGAGCATGACCAAATTTGGCTAATTAGCTGTCCTTATTTATTTTTACAACTTAATGCGTCAATACCGACGAAAGTTTGATACTCCCCACAAAACTTCATAATTTTGAAAGAACCAAAAGAAAAATATTAGAAAATCATGATTTTTAGGTATGAATAGAACAAAAATGGGGATAACATTTTTTTTCTCTGCTTGGTAATTTAAGGGGATAAAAATATAAACTATAAGATTTCAAAGACTATAATTTAATACTTTAACAAGACATAATATTTTGACTGCCTATGCCCTTAGGACATCCCAATCCACTGTTTAAGTGCCTGTCCCGCGATTTCTTTCCATTGTTTAAAACATTTTCAATGATTATATGTATGCAAAATAGTTCGCACCTTTGTGAAATTACTTTCTAATTGATTCCCGCATTAGTATATAGGATTTCCTAAAACAGGAATAAATAAAAGGATAATTGCAAGTCAATTTTAAACCTCTTGTTTCTAGGAATTAATTAAAAAAACTTTCCACAAAATAAGTTTTTCAAAGATAAGTAAAGAACTGCATTAAACAAAAAATGAGCAAAAATAAAATTAAATGATCTACCAAGCGTGAAACTACCACAAATCAGCATCAATAAATAAATGAAACCCAAAACGAACAGAAATTCCAATAAATAACCGAGTCAAACTCAAAACGAGCAGAAATTAACATAAGTTGGGCTCAAAACCCCTATGCCTTCCCAGGGCCAGAACATAATTTGGACTTTACTGAAAAAAATAAAAATGAATGCGCATTGTCAGTTTAATATACATATACTGATATTTCTTAATCAAAATGTTAGTATTATTTGATTTATTAAAGTAATAAAAGTAAAAATATTTATATTTTTTTCAGTAAAGTGCAAATTATGCTCTGGTATTGGGAAGGCATAGAGGTTTTGAGCCCAAGTTATGTTAATTTCTGCTCGTTTTGAGTTTAACTCGGTTATTTATTGTAATTTCTGTTCGTTTTGGGTTTCATTTATTTATTTATGCTGATTTGTGGTAGTTGTCGTAATGAAATGAAATTTGAATGTTTGAAAAGTTCAAATATAAATTTACACATTCATATATGAGATTAGTAAATATTGGGAATTCAGTTTCTATTTAATAAGACCTTCACATAGAGTTAAACAGTTTTTGGTGGTAATAAGCTCCAAATTTGAAAAACAGAAATATGTGAGGGAAATGAGGAAAAAATTGGCTAAAAATATAATACAAACATCTGATGAAGGGGTAGCCCTCCTTTGCAAGTGTAGCTGTCTCTGGGAATTGAAATATTGTTAATGTCTGAATGTGTACAGATGAGAAGCATGACCAAATTTGGCTAATTAGCTGTCCTTATTTATTTTTACAACTTAGTGTGGCAACACTGACAAAAGTTTGATACTCCCCACAAGACATCATAATTTTGAAAGAACCAAAAGAAAAATATTAGAAAATCATCATTTTTAGGTATGAATAGAACAAAGATGGGGATAAAAATGTTTCTTTTTCTCTCTCCTTGGTAGTTTAAGGGGATAAAAATATTAACTGCAAGATTTCGAAGACTATAATTTGATGCTTTAACAAATGGTAATATTTTGACTGCCTATGCACTTAGGGCATCACAATCCACTGTTTTAGTGCCTGTACTGTGATTTCTTTCTATTATTTAAATGATTATGTGTATGCAAAATAGTTCGCACCTTCGTGAAAATACTTTCTAATTGATTTCCGCATTAGTATATAGGATTTCCTAAAATAGGGATAAATAAAAGAATAATTACAAGTCAATTTTAAGCTTCTTGTTTCTAAAAATACTAAACGGAGACTTCAAATTATGGGCTCGTCCAGATAGCGCTACTAAAGAGGTTTCAAAAAGGGACTCCTTGGCGCTATTAAAGCAGCGTTCACATGCTTGTCTAGCTATAATCCCATGTCCAGATACAAGTTTAGCCAGATTTTAATGTCTAGGCAATGACTGTTCACAAGTAAAATTTGGTGCTTAGCTAAAACTAAAAATTTAGTTTCAGATAGATTACAGTTGTCATTTCTAGTCAATCAAGAGAGTTTATGCAGGCAAAACTTTCAAAATTGTAATCCCTATTTTTATTGTCACAAGATAATGGATAAGATAAGCGAAACAATTGCCTTAGTCTGCTTCACTATTATGTCTGGTTTTGCATATTTGCATAAAATGAAAAAAAAAACAATTAATGAAAAACAAAAATAAAATTTCAGTTTAAAAATGTAAACATAGATGATGAAAATAATGGAACTTGACACATTCTGGTGGGCTATAATCGAAAATCCCAGACATTGAGTTCTAGAGTCCAGAACTCAAAATCTAGCTAAGCACCTTGTCTAGCGTGTCTAGCTAAGCACCGAATTTTACTTGTGAACGGTCGTTGCCTAGACATTGAAGTCTTGATAGACACATGTCTAGACATGGGATTCTAGCTGGTCACGCATGTGAACGCCGCTTAATGCAACTGTAAAAAATCGAACTAACACGATAACACGTTCATTAACGCGAATGCTATAAATGAAGTTTCAAAGGCCAAAGTCATGGGCACCACCAGGTAGCAGAGCTGCAAATGAAAATTCAATAGTATCTCGATCTCGATCTCGATTCTCTTGTAAAAAAGCCCTCTGTAAAAAATTTCCCCAGGAAATCAAATAATAACATTATATGTGATTATATGTATATGTGTTCAACGATTCTTATTTACAGATTGAAGTGAAAACAAATATACCATGACCGAAAAATCTGAACCAGGGGCTGCTCAATATGGCAATTTTATTAACTATTATCAATTCAACCCAGCCAGTAATAGAATGACAGCATTGTCACACGAGTTTTGGACTAACTTGGCGAAAAGATTGCCAGAAAAAGTCTGCTGCCTAGATGTAGGGTGCAATTCAGGGGTATGTTAAATTCTTTAACATTAGGCTACAGTTTTTGATGTCAATTAGGTACAAGTATAATTTGTATACCATACATGCCAGGAGCCGAAAAAGCAATTAGGCTTATGGAGGAAGAGGAAGTTTTTATTATTTGTTTTTATTTTTTTCCTTTTTTTTATTATTATTTTTTAATTTTTATTATTTATCATTCTCTTTATGCAAGCTTGTAGAGCAAAAAAAGTAATAAATGTTTGAGGCAGATTTTTTAAAACTTTTGAATGTGAAATAGCTATCTCAAACATATGATCTGATGTCATGGGTGGATTATGGGGGTGTCTGGAAATGAAAGTCCATTTTAACTTTAAAAAGAGCACTAGAACTTGTCAATTTTAGATTGGGTGAACCCTTTACCAGGTTTCTTCTAGTTTGAATGAAAATTGAAACCTGAACAACAGTAATGGCAACATTCTTGATGACAAAAGGGTAAACAAAAAGAGAAAAAATATCATCAAATGTCATGCTGGTTCTTTTCATAGTCCCTCATTAACGGCAGGTACTTATCAGTGCTTCCACTTTTTCGCCTTTGTGCTAACTTGTAGAGCAAAAAAGTTATAAAATTACAGTTGTTGAAGGAAACTCATGTCTAACTAGCAAACTTGCATATTTTGAGCATTTCTTTTCTTAAAAATCAAAATAACTGATTAAAATTAGCTAAATCTTCAGCGTTTTTGTAGTGTTTAACCCAGATTTTAGTAAAACAAGACTCTTCAGGGCTGGGAGAAGGAGGTTTGAACCCATTCTGGGTGCATCTCTTAGACACACTAATTTTAGTTCTGACATATAACAAGAATAATGCATTTTGATTTAGACTAAACAGTTATATACATTTATATATAAGTTATGAGTTAATCTGTGTTATGGAAATCAAACCTGCTCTAACTGTTTTATCATCATTCGAACATTAAAAAAATAGATAATCTGTCTATTTGTGGAAAATCTAAGGTTTGATTAAAAAGAAATTAAACTTTCAAAGATGTCAAAATAAAAGGTTTTTTGTTCCCAGGGCCAATCTTTGTTGTAGGCCTATATATACTTCTTTTGGTTGTTCTAAGATTTTTTTTCGAAATTATTTGGTTTTAGGACGTTACCACATATTTGTCAGTGCTGTCATATTGAAAATTCAATAAAGAAAACCAATAAGTTAAATTTTACAATGTTCTTCATCCATAGAAATTAAAACATTACCATAATTAACATTAAATATCCAATTAATTTAGTTTATACATATAGCGAGAATAATACATGTTAATGTAGACAAAGTATAAGTCAAAAAGTCAGCTCACTCGTTGGGCCAAAAAAGCCTACTTCAAATAACAAAGGCATTTGCTTCATTTGAGTTCTAACTCATGCCTTCAACTCCTGCATGTAGCAATGCTTTTCAAGGTCTGTTCAATTCTCTCAAGTTGACACTCAGGACTTTAGCATATAGAGACTGCTACCGGTTGCGCCAATTTGAGGGTAGATGTGTTTGCTCCCTGAATTTTGAAAAACACCATTTTTTTTGTAACATCGTTGTAAAATTCCCGTTTTTGCTATTTTCAGTGGAAAGAAAGCAACAAAATTGCACCCCTTCGATTTTTGATGATACATTTTGGGTCCCCCACGTTTTCCTGAATTGGATGTACCACTGGATACTATAAATTTTGTAACTCATCTTTTGCTAGAGCTATTTATCAAATTTTGGCCTGTGCATATGGTTGCCAAAGGTGAAGTTTAAGCCCCGAGGGTAGCATCATGGGATTGTCAACTAATAATTAACCCATTGGGTAACTTGGAAAAGCAAATTGCAGCTTTTTTCTTTTATTAGGAAGTCTTATTTTGAGGTAGTAGCCCTCTATCCTAAAATATGATGAGGAATCTTTGAACATCTATTTTAAAAGAGTGAACGAGAAGAGACTTAGTATTAATTAACTAAGCATTAATTAACTTTAGTTAGCAATTAAAGTCTACACTTTCCAACATTAAAGAGCAAAAGACTAGCAGATATTGTCCCATGTCTCCATATTTATGAATAGGGCTGCTACCCCTGCAAATCCTGACCTTTATGCTAAAGTTTCAATTTTTAATCTTGGTTTTACAAGAACAAAGGCTCTAACTCAAGAAAAATTCGAAAAAAGTTTAAATTTTTTGCTCGATAATGAGTCGGTTGAGAAGAACTTTCAACCGACTATAATACTGCTATACCACTATTTATTTTATTACTGGGGTGCCAATTCACGAAAAAGTAGGAGGGAGACAAAGGTTTTTTTTTCAGTTCTTTTTAAAATAAAAATACATTAAATTAGTACATACAAATCTATGGGGGTATTGCCTTCCCCCTAATTGTTGACCCTGAAGCCCTAAGAATAGCTTCATTGGATAGTATACTCATTATGCAAGTGAAAGCACTATTTTAATTTGAAATGAACAGTGAGAAACGGTATGAGAAGTATGGAAAACCGGAAACTGAGAAAACTAAAGTTCATCTCTTAGAAGAAAAGAGCAATCAACGCCATCTAACATTTCCCAGCAAAACATAAAATTTATTACAATCACCTAATTGAAAATATTAACCGTTTCTATGTTTCTAATATCTTTATTATCTTTAACCAAAGAAATTAACATTTAAAAAAAAAACAGGCCTGCGTCCAATAGGGAGAAAAGAAGAAAAACAAACAACCAAGTATTTTGCCCGTGTCATAGCAATGTATCCTCAGCATTGGAAACGAGAAACAACCAAAATATAAAAAGTATCAGGGCTGTTGCTGTGGCTGCTACCAAGTAAGGAGCAAATCACGGCTCCTACAGGTATGGAAACAGTTTCAAAGCTGTCAGTAGCAGAATTCGACAGAATTCCAAAAGCTGCTAAATCTGCCAACAAATTCCACTAGGCCATGAAAACTGCCGAATAGCATTGCTACTATGCTGCCCCACTTTTTCCACGATTGGGTTCCTAGTAACAGGAAGCTTAAAAAAACGTTTTGGAAAGGAACTCTCAAATCCGGAAGAATGGGCATTTGAAACCAACTAAGGAATGTTTTCTGATGTCGGCTAATCCTAATAGTAAAAGTTATTTGTTAAACCAAATATATAGGTCTCTGCTACATAAATTGGTATTTTTTTTTCCTCTATATTAGTTTAATCACTCAGATTGATTTTAAACCAATCGAACTTTTTTTTTTAATTTTCAGGTTGCACGCGTTAGGTAACACAATTTCTTTTACATAATTATTAACAATTAAGAATGGGTTGAATATTTCTGGTTCTGTTGGATAGGAGTGTCAGGTACCAAATATTTATAATGCCTATTTAGTCTGTGTTAATGTGGCAAAGTTTTCACTTACGCTAGTCCTAGTTACTATTATACTACTACTTATACTATAATACTGCTATACCACTATTTATTTTATTATACACTATACCCCTATTCTCATTATACTATTTCCCTTGTCAGTTTCTTATTTTCTTTGATCTATATCACTATCACTACACTCTTTTCAAAGTTTTAAGCCTCCTGAGGCTGGGACGATGACAAACACTTTTTTTCCATCTTAGCCGCTTTGAAGCTTCGGCATTGGCTGTCTCCTAAGAAATCTTGTATTTAAGGAATATTTCATTCCAATCTAAGAAAATAAGATATTAAGATTTCAGATGGTCTAATTCCCTATTTCAGATGGTCTAATATACAGACTCTCACGGAGAGGGTTAGAATTTGCAACAGGCAAATCATTGTGACCAACTTGCGCCTCCAAGTGCTCCTTAATACGAAAAGGACTAATCATAAATCTTGCTAAAGATTAAATATCATTCAAAATCATGAAGGAAATTAAATTTGGCTTTCAACTTCGCAAAGAATGAAAAAAACACAAAAATAAACACGACGACAAAAAATTGAATACAGAGCAAAAAAGAAAGAAAAAAAAAAAACAGAGAGAAAAAACCCACAATTAACAAACAAAACCGACCGGAAGATCTAGAGGATCTCCGAAAGTGATCTGATTCGCACGGGATTTACGTCACTTTGCTCTCATTTGAAAATGCGGCCGCAATAAGTCGAAACGTTTTTAGTACCAAATTGATTTCTAGCACCTTTTAGTACCGATTTCCTCATTTTAGTAAGGTAAAACTTGGGTATTACTAATACCAAATAATGAAAAGGAATGTAATGAAGGGAACAAAGGTTTTTTCATATCTGGAGGTAAAGCAGCGAATGGAGAAGAAGATCGCAACTGGTTAAGAAAAAGTCCATGGCAGGTGATGTCTGAGTAGGGAATGTCTTTCCGTGCGAGGGTTTGCTATTTCATTTTTTTTTTTAATGGAGAGGTAACTCTCCTGTGCTCCAGTGTTTCCAACCTGGCTTTTTTTTAGAAGGAGCAAGTATGCAAGTATGGCTTCTTTGAAAATCATTCGCAGGGCTCTTTTTTGGATCTATTCAGTTTTTTCTGATTCTTCACAGGAGATACCAGGATGCCAAACTAGACAGGCATATTCAAGATGCGGACGGACAAAGGAAGTATAAATCCTTAAAGCATTGGAAGGGGATGCTAAATTTATTTAGGAATTTAAGAAGGCAGATAGACGCATTAGCTCTATGGACAATATCTTTAACATGGCCATCCCTCTTTAAATTAGAAGAAATGGTGACCCAAAGTAATTTAAAGGAGGACACGGGAATTTCTGGAGGGATCAGGTTGATAATTTGCCCAGGGTAAAATCTTTCTCTATTGAAATTGAATATTGATACCTTTTGTGAGTAAGATATGACTACTTTTTTCGAACCCATGTGTGTAATAAGCTGTTTTTTTTTTATTTATTTTTTTATTTTTTATTTTACGATCAATGGTGACAAGCAGTGCTAGTGAACTAGTGTCTCAGTGTGAAATTTGTGCATTTGTTAATGTGTACGAAGTGTAATATCTGGTAAAATGTACAATAAATCTAAATGAAAAGATTTGCTGGTGGCTGAATGGTCTACGAGTGAAAACTTTGGTTAGTTATTAAAGATTCATGGGTTCGACTCCCACAGCAGCAGCGATTTTTCCTGTATTTTCCTTCTATTTTATATTTGGTGTCGTAAAGGTGTTGCATATCTAGATATGAGGCTTTTGTAGACAGCTTTAAAAAGGATTGAATATGTTAAAAGATTACATTTTGTATAGTATTTGGAAACACTGTCCATAATCTAATTAATTAATTTTTGGGAAAAGTAAAGAGCAAAGTAAAGAACCTAAAACAAGCAGAGAATAGTCACATGGTAAGTCGAATTTAAAACGTACAAAAATTACTGTATGTGAAGGCATGAAATATTAAAAAAAAAGAAAAAAAAGAAGCGTGAAATGAATCACCAAGGCCAACTTAACACGAAGAGCTTAAATCACTCTACAAAACAAGATCACCATAAATCACCATAAATTAGAACAGGTTACCGCCCCCTGAAACATCCTAAAGGCCAGAGTGGTGTTTACGCTGTGACTAAGAATACCTGCACGGTTTCAGAAAAAAAATGTAACTTGCATACCTTTCTGCTAAAAAGTTGCCTGTTGTTGGAAGGGTGGAGGGGTTACGGCCGAATTTGCGTCATCAATCATAAATGTTACCGGCCTTCCTGATTCTGGTTTTAGAGATTTCTATCATGTTCTCGTTTTCTACTAAAATCTATTTGTGAAGGATGAGCCTATTATACAGCTTTGGGCCCCTGCCCTTAGAGGTATGGGTAATGTCCCGCTCGAGGCAGATTTGTTTAAAGTTTCCATTGTGACATAGCTATCTCAAAAATATGATCTGATGTCATTGGTGGATTATGGGGGTGCATGGAGACGAAAGTCTATTTTAACTCTTAAAAAGATCAATAGAACTTGTCAATATTAGATTGAATGAGCCTTTTACCAGGTTTCTTCTAATTCGAATGAAAACTGAAACCTGAGCAACAGTAATGGCAACATTCTTGATGACAAGAGGGTAAACAAAAAGGAAAAAAGAAGGCCCTCACCAAATGTCATGCTAGTAACTGTTACATGTTTACCAGCATGTTGCCATGAAGAATAATGGCAATATTCAGGGTGACAAAAGTGTAAACAAAAAGGGAAAATCGTGTTCAAATGTCATATTTGTTCTTTTCATTATGCTCTATTAACAACAGGTACTTATCAATGCTTCCACCGCCCCCAATTTTCCGGGCTCTTTTCCGATATCCTAGAAAGAAAATCAGTTTCTCCAAAATATCTCCGAAAATTACGTTCCTAGACACGTGAATGTTAGCACGAAATACAAACTGGTAGTTTTTGTTAGCCTTAATTTTTGGAAAGATGTTGAGGAACCACATTTTTCTGACGAAATTATGGTAAACACCTAAAAATGAGGATACACTGGAAGCACTTTTTCTTAAAATCTAATGAACGAACCCGAAGACGTATCAAATTTTAATCAAAGCTCCGTAGTTACTCGTATTATCTTTATCAGGTTTCATAGCGCCATCGTCTGAAGATCTGCTGTTAGTCCTGGAAACTATCCAATCTTTAAGTTTGTATTATACTTTGCATTGAGCGAATAAGAGAAGGTTCTTTTGTGACACCCTCTTCTGGGAGGTCGTTCTACAAGCCGTGGGGAGTTTAATATAGTAGCTGTTCGTATTGTGTTGCACCATATTGAGTGTATCTACGGCTTAGTTCTGCTAGTCATAAGCCTTGACAGCTTTTCTGATAGATGATATTGCGTAAATGTCAGATTCTGCTGCTCTGATTGCTCGATTTTGCATTCGCTACCGAGGAGTAATCCGGGACTTTGGGTCACCGGCAAACAGAGGACAATCATATTCAATACCGGGCGTTACGCAAGTATGAAGTAGTCTTGGGACTCGATTTGGTCTTTTCTGAAGATGAAGGATTGGTTTTGTGATGGATGCTATTAGTAATTTTCAACTTACCTGCCAAAAGAAAGAGAGGAATATGCCCCGAGACTCGTCTGAAATTCCTCCCACTGGAAATATAGGGGCCTAAAGGTGTAAATTTTCCATCTCCCCCGCCCCCCTGAAAAATGCTCCGATCCTCACCTCTCTAAGATTCAGACCCGTGTGTATTTATGATGTGGAGTGATGGTCTGCAAGGGAAGCATTGTTTCTCCCTAAGAGATCAGAAATCTCTTTCAAAATTTTGACTGCTACTTGCCCTTTCCAAAATATAATTATATACACAAACAGATATGTTCATGAAATGAAACCCATTATTCAGTTGACATCTTATTTTTCACTTTTATAGTACTAACATGCTCTAAACCTTGACAGATTTGGGTGAGAGAGCACTGCAGGAAGCGCTTCCTCTTTGCCTCGTTTTTTTCTTTTCTATTCTCGATGTGGCGCTTTTTATTTGTTGATTTCCATTTATTCTAATATGGAAATTAGTAAGTTTTTTCATGCTGTAAGAAATATTTAGAAAGAAATATGAAGAAAGACTTCATTATGGGCAAAGCCGCTGAGCTCGAGCAAGCTGCCCAAAAGAAAGACATTGGCGCAACATTCAGGACCCTGCTCGAGCTGACTGGCCAACACGCCATGGCGTCAACAAGCCTGAAACTAGAGAATGGAAAAACCATATACGATCAGTCTCAATGTCTTTGTTTATGGGAGAAACTTTTAATAAGCTGCTAAACTCAGATCCGCCCGATTGCATTGCCCCAGGGCTTGTTGCCGCAGCTGCAGAAGCTACTCCAGCCCACGATGGTGCTGACTTTTCTCATGATGAGATTAAAACGGCAGTGAGGAAACTGAAAAACAGTAAAGCAGCTGGCATCGCTCCAGAGCTACTTACTACGGGCGGCCCTGCATTGATACTTTGGCTGGAGATGGTGTTTAGCGTAATCTGGCAGAATGAAGTTATACCGTCAGACTGGAAGAAAAGAATCATCGTGACAGTGTTTAAGCGCAAGGGCATCAAGACGGATTACAGCAACTACCGTGGTATCACCCTACTCTCTCTTCCTGGAAAGCTGTTTGCAATGCTCCTGCTGAAACATGCAATAAGTTTCCTACATGCTTTGCGCCGCCCCCAACAGGCTGGATTCATGCCAGGAAGATCAACAACTTAACTGATTCATACGGTCAGACAGGTCGCTGAGAAGACACTGGAATTCAACTAAAAAGCTTACGTAGCTTTTGTTGACTTTTGTTCTGCCTTTGACGCTGTTGAAAGACAGTCCTTTTGGCTAATCCTGAAACCTGCGGGCCTACCAACAAAGATAGTCAGCCTCTTTAAAGAACCCTACCGCAGCACAGAAAGCGCCATCCTTGTTAACGGAAAGATTTCTTCTTTCTTCCGGATAGACAACCGTGTGTGGCAAGGACTCGCTAGTGCACCTGAGCTATTTAACTTTGTGATTGACCACATTTTGAACAAGACACATCATATCCACCCTTTTTGCATAAGTTATGCGGAATGGACTTTGTCCGATGTTGAATTTGCCGACAATGTAGCCACTCTTAGCGTAAATATCGACCAACTAATCTGCACTTGAGACTCGCTCCTCCACTGCCTCCAGAGTTGGGCTGCAAATCAACTGGGAGAAAACGAAGATCATGCCCATAGAAAAGACCGCATCCGCATCACCATTAACTGTTGTGATCAACGACCAATCTGTTGACGTGGTAAGGCAGTTCACTTATCTCGGAATAAATTATATCATCAAATGGCACTCTTGACGCCGAAATCTCAGCCAGATCAGCCAAGGCAAACTCTGTATTCGGACGCCTCTTTAGAGCAATCATAAATTAGTTGTAACTAATAACCACAAATCGTAAATTAGTTGCCATACAAAAGCCCGAATTTACAACACCACAATCTCAAACATCATGCTGTACTCCTCTGAGACATGGCCGATAACTCAGACAAAGCTAAGAAAGGTTGAAGCCATCCAAACTAGACACCTGCGTCGAGTTGAAGGCTTCAAATAGTATGACAAGATCCGCAACACTGAGATCCTGAAGACCTTCAAGTTAGCGAACCTCTCCACCCAAGTAGAAGCTTGTTCTCTAAGATGGTACGGTAACTTACCCCGCCTCCCGCCAAGAACCCCTGCAAGGATCGTTTCGGAGTTCAGTCCCTTGGAAAATGTCTGGAAACGTCCTCAAGGGAGGGCACGCACTAGATGGGCTGAAGTTATAAATCAACGCTTCTTCAACCGCAACATCGACCCAATGAGACCCCATCCTTAGCCCTGGGCAGGGCTGCTTGGAGAAGACTGACAGTGCGGTCAACTAGTTCCCTCTACGCTGGCGACCCTGCTGACCAAGAGCGTTAAGTCAAGCAAGAAATATTTATATCTGTAAACTTTTTTGCCATTTTACTTTTTCGGTGCCAATAAAATCTTAAAAGATTTTTTTATGAAATGGAAGCACTCTTTCTTCAGCGAGGCAGAGTTTATTCAATTCCATTTTATTGTTCGAAAGTCTTCACTGCTTCTCATGACAGAAAGTCACAACATGTCATAGATGTGTACCTATGTTTGTAAAACTGTATATAATCAGTATAAAATTGTATTATACTCAGTGCAAACGAGATAGCTCAAGGCTTGATAGCGTAAATTATATGGAATAGTAACAATAGTAGTTTATGGTTGTTTTTAGTGCAAACGGAAAAGTGTGCGCACATGCTTGATTCTATGTTAACGAAGGATAATAACAATTAATGATATATCAGAGGCAACGCTGTAGCGTTGCCTATAGTAAAGGCCATACGGCTCCAATGTTTTATTATTATTAATTTAAAAAAACTTTCCGAAAAATAAGTTTTTCAAAGAAAAGTAAAGGCCATTTTAAAATTAAGCTCTGTATATACAAATACCTGTTAAAATTCAAACTAGACACGACCAGAAAATTACAATTAAAGAATAAATGAAACCCAAAACGAACATAAATAAAATAAAAAATCATAGCAAAAAGAATAAAACAATTAATAATATAAATGAATAAATAGATCTTAAAGCTAGTAATGCTTATATTTAATATGAAAATCAATATTAAACATAAAACAATCATTTTTATATTAAAGTATAAATTAAACATAAAACGAACAGAAATTAAATAACAATCAATACGAAAAAATATACAATAAATATTAATGTAAATGAATAAGTAAATCTTAAAATGATAGAACCTTAAGTTGAATATACAAATCAAGTTAAAATCCAATAAAAATAACTACAAACAAGAGTTTAAGTATCGTATCACTGCAGAAGCCTAAAACCTACTGCGTCATTGGCGCTTTACTGAAAACAATTCTCTGAAATATTTTCACTTTTGTAACTTTAAGAAATAAAAAATTAATTCAGATTTTAGGGAATAAATATCAGCATATGTATATTAAATTGACAATGCACTTTTTTTCAGTAAACTCATTTGAATATTTTTTCAGTAAAGTACAAATTATATTCTGGCTTTTAGAAAGCATAGGGGTTTTGAACCCTACTCACATTAATTTATGCTCGTTTTGAGTTTGACTCTATTGTTTATTTTAATTTTTGTCCATTTTGTGTTTCATTCATTTATTGATACTGATTTGGGGTAGTTGTATGCTTGGTAGATTATACGATAGTCCGGACGCCAGGTCTCGAAAATGTGAACCATACCATGACGGAATGGGGCTGCTACGAGAATTAGCCTACCCTCCACCCCTAAATTGACCATGCAGATTCAAAAATACCAATGGCACTTGCTTGCGAGTGGTGGAACCCTCCGAAACTTGACATTTTATTATATTTTGGTGTTTCATGCAAGAAAATGCATGTTCCATAAAGTTTGAGGTGCAGTTTTCCGCTCAAATAAAAATGCCTAGAAGCCATAGCATGTTTTCATAACAAACTAACACGATTAGTTACAAAAAATGGCAGAGTTAAAAAAAATGGCATAACTATATGAGTCTTGAACAGTCTTGGAAAATATAAACAAAATCAAATTGAATATTAGATATATAATGATATTAATTGTTGAAAGATCCATCAGTTGAAGATTTTTTTTCACTTTAATTTTTATTTTCATTCTCAATGCTGCAAAAACTGGAAAATAATAAATTTGTAATATACGAGTAATTCGTTTTCAGTGGAGCACCAATGACGCAGAAGGCTTTTGGTTTTTACAGTTAAAGAAGGGGACAGTATCCAAATTTTACTTGCAGTGAAACTATATTTGTCTTGACCAATCTTGAAAAGAACTAATAAATTAAACTGAATATTTGATGCATAATGATATTAATTGCTAAAAGTTCAGCAGTTCAAGATTTTATTTCACTGTAATTTTAATATTTATTTTCAATATTGTAAGTGCAAAAGAAAACATTCGTAACATAATTCGTTTTCAATAAAGCGCCAATGACGCAGTAGGTTTTAGGCTTCTGCATTGATACGATACCCAAACTCTTGTTTGTAGTTATTTTTATTCGATTCAAACTTGATTTGCATATTCAATTTAAGTTTCACTTGTTTTAAGATTTATTTATTCATTTACATTAATATATATTGTATGTTTGTTCGCATTGCTTGTTCATTTAATTTCTGTTCGTTTTAAGTTTCATTTATACTATAATAGCAAAATATTTTTTTTCGCTTTAAGCTTGATTTTCATATTCAATCTAAGCATTACTCGCTTTAAGATCTATTTTTTCATTTGTATCATTACTTGTTGAATGTTCTTTGCTATGCTTATTTATTTAATTTCTTTTCGTTTTGGGTTTCATTTATTTTTTTAATAGTAATTTCTGGTCGTTTTAAGGTTTAATTTTAAAACGTATTTGTATCTGCAGATGTTAAGTTTAAAATGGCCATTAATCTTATTTTAAAAAATTATTTATAGAGAAGTTTTTTTTAATTAATTTTTTTTATTTTTTTAGTTCAAAAAGTTTCAAATTTTTTTTGGCATGGGGGGGGGGGGTCCTACTGTCCGTTTATTCTTGACTTTAAAAAACGGATCTAGAACTTTCAATTTAATTCGAATGAGGCTTCTTTCAAAGTCTATACGATTACCTCTTTGATAAAAATCTTATATATAAACAATAGACAGCTTGCATAACTTGCGAACAGCGATTGACAACAATGAATGGATTGAAAAAATAGCTCCAATAAGGGGGTTTAGACCATTTCACTTGCTGACACAAAGGCATCACGACTGTTTGGAATTGACCTTAATAGGAATTTGTGTGCCAAAGCAATTTTGTATCTATCACAGAGTATGTATTTTAACCTTATAATCGGATAATTATAATATATTTCCTGTGTGTTCTTCCTATACAAAACCCCTTCCCATAAGTTATAAACCCCCCTTAATAAGTTATGCCCCAGGGCATTACTTAAAACGCCTACCCCTGGGTCCTGGTGGGCTCTGTCGACACCGGAGTTTTTTGTTATCAGAACTTTGAACTATTTTAACAAAATGTCTATCTCAAAATGTTTATCTGATACATTTAGGGCGTGGAGGAGGGAGAGGGGCTAGTTGCCCTTCAATCTCTTTTGAATCTTAAAAAGTGAACAAGAACTTTCAATTTTCAATAAAATGAGCCCTCTCTAAAGTTTATACGAGCATCCCTTCCATAAAAAATAATATGAAGGATTCGGATAATCCTTAAATTACAACCCGTGCCCCGAGGGCTTTGGGGGTGTCGTAATCCTCAAAGACCTAATTTCCAGAACTTAAAAATACGTTTAATAAAATGGCTGTCTTAAAATTTTGATTGGATGTGTTTGGGGAAAAGGTGGGCGTGAGAGGGGGGTTAGTTACCCTCAAATCACTTTCGTCTATTACAAAGGGCACTAGCCCTCATAATTTCCAATCGAATGAGCCTTTTTTGAAGTTTCTACGACACCACCTTCTATAAAAACCTTATATATCCCCCAGGGCATAACTTAAAACCCTAGCCCTGAGGGTTGTTGGGGATTTTCCTCCTCAAAAAAATATTTTCTACTTGGAAATCAACTACGCTGTACAAAATGGCAATCTCAAAATTTTGATTGGATGCGTTTGGGGTAATGATGGGCGTAAGGGGGGGGGCTAGTTGCCCTACAATCACTTTTGACTATTAAAAAGGGCACTAGCCCTTTGAATTTCCAATTGAATGTGTTTGTTTTGAAGTTTCTACAACAACGCCTTCTATAAAAACCTTATATGCCCCCAGGGCACAACTTAAAACTCTTGCCCTGAGGGTTGTGGGGGAGTGTCCTCCTCAAAAACATATTTTCTATCTGGAAATCATCTACACTGAACAACATGGCTATCTAAAAAGTTTGTTTGAATGTGTTTGGAGAAATGATTGGCGTGGGGGGGGCTAGTTGCCCTCCAATCACTTTTGACTATTAGAAAGGGCACTAGCCCTTTAATTTTCAATCGAATGATCTTGTTTTGAAGTTTCTATGACAACGCCTTCTATAAAAACCTAATATGCCCCCAGGGCATAACTTAAAACCGTTGCCCTGAGGGTTGTGGGGGAGTGTCCTCCTCAAAAATATATTTTCAATCTGTAAATCAACTACGCTGAACAAATTGGCTATCTCAAAATTTTGTTGGGTTGTGTTTGGGGGAATGATGGGCTTAGGGGGGGGGGAGTCTAGTTGCCCTCCAATCACTTTCGACTATTAAAAAGGGCACTATCTCTTTGAATTTCCAATCAAATGAGCCTTTTTTGAAGTTACTATGACAACGCCTTCTATAAAAACCTTATATGCCCCCAGGGCATAACTTAAAACCCTTGCCTTGAGGGTTGTGGGGGATTGCCCTCCTCAAAACATGTTGTCTATATGAAAATCAACTACGCTGAACAAAAGGGCTATCCCAAAATTTTGATTGGATGTATTTGGGGAAATGATGGGTGTCGGGGGGGGGGGGGGCTAGTCACCCTCCAATCACTTTCGACGTGTAACTATTATTAAAAAGGGCACTATCCCTTTGAATTTCCAATCGAATGATTCTTTTTTGAAGGTTATACCACAATGCCTTCTATAAAAACCTTATATGCCCCCAGGGCATATCTTAAAACTCTTGCCCTGAAGGTTCTGGGGGAGTGTCCTCCTCAAAAAAAAAATTTCTATGTGGAAATCAACTACGCTGAACAAAATGGCCATCTCAGAATTTTGATTGGACGTGTTTGGGGAAATGATGGGCGAGGGGGGGCCAGCTGCACTCCAATCACTTTCGACTATTAAAAAGGGCACTAGCTCTTTAATCTCCAATTGAATGAGCCTGTTTTGAAGTTTCTACGACAACGCTTTCTATAAAAACCTTATATGCCCCCAGGGCATAACTTAAAACCCTTGCCCTGAAGGTTGTGGGGGAGTGTCCTCCTCAAAAATATATTTTCTATCTGGAAATCAACTATGCTGAACAAAAGGGCTATCTCAAAATTTTGATTGGATGTGTTTGGGGAAATGAGGGGCGTAGGGGAGGGGGCCAGTTAAGCCCCAATCAATTTTGACTATTAAAAAGGGAACTAGAACTTTAATTTTAAATAGAACCATCCTGTTTATTATTTTATATGAAAAGTCAATAAATGATAAACTTATGTGTCCACAGGGTAGAACTTAAAACCTTTGCCCTGAGGGCTGTGGGGGAGTGTCCTCCTCAAAGATATATTTTCTATCTGGAAATCAACTACGCTGAACAAAATGGCTATCTGAGAATTTTGATTGGACGTGTTTGGGGAAATGATGGTTGTGGTAGGGGGGCGGGGGTCTAGTTACACTCCAATCACTTTCGACTATTAAAAAGGCCATTAGCCCTTTAATTTTGAATTGATTGAGCCTTTTTTGAAGTTTCTACGACAACGCCTTCTATAAAAACCTTATGTGCCCCCAGGGCATAACTTAAAATACCTTGCCTGAGGGCTGTAGAGGAGTATCATAATCAAAAATATGTTTTATCACTTGAAATCAACTACGTTGAACAAAATTGTTATCTCAAAATTTTCATTGGATGCGTTTGGGGAAATGATGGGCATGGGGGGGGGGGGGCTAGGTGCCCTCCAATCATTTTTGACTAATAAAAAGGGCACTGGGACTCTCGATTTCCAATCGAATGAGCCCCCTTTGAAGTTTCTACGACAACGCCTTCTATAAAAACTTTATATACCCCCAGGGCATAACTTAAAACCCTTGCCCTGAGGGTTGTGGGGGAGTGTCCTCCTCAAAAATATATTTACTATCTGGAAATCAACTACCCTGAACAAAATGGCTATCTGAAAACTTTGATTGGATGTGTTTGGGGAAATGAGGGTTGTGGGGGGGGGAGGGGGGCTAGTTACACTCCAATCACTTTCGACTATTAAAAAGGCCGCTAGCTCTTTAATTTCCAATCGAATGAGCCTGTTTTGAAGTTTCTATGACAACGCCTTCTATAAAAACCTTATATTCCCCCAGGGCATAACTTAAAATCCCTGCCCTGAGGGTTGTGGGGGAGTATCCTCCTCAAAAATATATTTTCTATATGGAAAACAAATACGCTGAACAAAATGGCTATCTCAAAATTTTGATTGGATGTGTTTGGGGGAGTGAGGGGCATGGGGGGGGGGCTAGTTGCCCTCCAATCATTTTTGACTCATAAAAAGGGCACTGGGACTCTCGATTTCCAATCGAAAGAGTCCCATTTGAAGTTTCTACGACAACGCCTTCTATAAAAACTTTATATGCACCCAGGGCATAACTTAAAACTCTTGCCCTGACGGTTGTGAGGGATTTTCCTCCTTAAAAATATATTTTATGTCTGGAAATCAACTACGCTGAACAAAATGGCTATCTGAAAATTTTGATTGGATGTGTTTGAGGAAATGATGGGCGCGGGGGGGGGGAGGGGGCTAGTTATACTCCAATCACTTTCCACTATTAAAAAGGGCACTAGCCCTTTAATTTTCAATCGAATGAGCATGTTTTGAAGTTTCTATGACAACGCCTTCTATAAAACCTTATATGCCCCCAGGGCATAACTTAAAGCCCTTGCCCTGAGGGTTGTGGGGGAGTATCCTCCTCAAAAATATATTTTCTATCTGGAAATCAACTACGCTGAACAAAATGGCTATCTTAAATTTATATTGGATGAGTTTGGGGGAATGATGGGCGTGAGGGGGGGGGGCTTGTTGCCCTCCAATCATTTTCGACTATTAAAAAGGGCACTAGCCCTTTAATTTCCAATGGAATGAGCCTGTTTTGAAGTTTCTACGACAACGCCTTCTATAAAAAACTTATATGCCCCCAGGGCATAACTTAAAACCCTTGGCCGGAGGGTTGTGGGGGAGTATCCTCCTCAAAAATACATTTACTAACTGGAAATCAACTACGCTACAAAATGGCTATCTGAAAATTTTGATTGGATGTGTTTAGGGAAATGATGGGCGTGGGGGGGGGGGAGGGGGCTAGTTACCCTCCAATCACTTTCGACTATTAAGAAGGGCACTAGCCCTTTACTTTCCAATCGAATGAGCCTGTTTTGAAGTTTCTACGACAACGCCTTCTATAAAAACCTTATATGCCCCCCGGGCATAACTTAAAACCCTTGCCCTGAGGGTTGTGGGGGAGTATCCTCCTCAAAAATATTTTTTCTATATGGAAATCAACTACGCTGAACAAAATGGCTATCTCAAAATTTTGATTGGATGTGTTTGGGATAATGATGGGCGTGGGGGGGAGCTAGTTGTCCACCAATCACTTTATACCATTAAGAGGGACGCTAGCCTTTTAATGTACAATTAATTGAGCAGTTTTTGAAGTGTCTATGACAACACCTTCAATAAAAACCTCAAATGACCCCAGTGCATAAATGAAAACCTTTGCCCTGAGGGTTGTGGGGGAGTGTCCTCCTCAAAATGTATTTTCTATCTGGAAATCAACTACGCTGAACAAAATGGCTATCTGAAAATTTTTATTGGATGTGTTTAGGAGCAGGATGGGCGTGGGGGGGGGAGGGGGGCGAGTTACACAAAAAACCCTTGCTACTATTAAAAAGAGCAATCTCCCTTCAACGTAAAATTGAAAGCGTTTATTTTGAAGCTTATACGGCGGTGCTATCTATAAGAACTTTGTCTGCCCCCAGGGAATAACTTAAAACCCCTTCCCTGAGGGTTGCGGGGGAGTATCCTCCTCAAAATATATTTTTTATCTGGAAATCAACTAAGCTGAATAAAAGGGCTATCTGAAAATTTTTATTGCATGTGTTTGGGGAAATGATGGGCGTGGGGGGGGTGGGGGGCTAGTTACACTCCAATCACTTTCGACTATTAAAAAGGCCACTAGCTCTTTAATTTCCAATGGAATGAGTCTGTTTTGAAGTTTCTACGACAACGCTTTCTATAAAAACCTTATATGCCCCCAGGACATAACTTAAAACCCTTGCCCTGAGGGTTGTGGGGGAGTGTCCTCCTCAAATATATTTTCTAACTGGAAATCAACTATGCTGAACAAAATGGCTATCCCAAACTGTTGATTGGATGTGTTGGGGGGAAGGAGGGGCGTGGGGGGGGGCTAGTTGCCCTCCAATCACTTTCGACTATTAAAAAGTGCACAAGCTCTATAAGTTCCAATAGAATGAGTTTGTTTTGACGTTTCTACGACAACGCTTTCTATAAAAACCTTATATGCCCTCAGGATATAACTTAAAACCATTGGCCTGAGGGTTGTGGAGGAATATCCTCCTCAAAAATATATTTTCTCTCTAGAAAACAAATACGCTGAACAAAATGGCTATCTCAAAATTTGGATGGGTTGTGTGTGGGGGAATGATGGGCGGGGGGGGGGGGCTAGTTGCCCTCCAATCATTTTTGACTATTAAAAAGGGAACTAGAATTCTCAATTTCCAATCGAATGAGCCCCTTTTGAAGTTTCGACGACAACGACTTCTATAAAAACCTTATATGCTCCCAGGGCATAACTTAAAATCCTTGCTTTGAGGGTTGTGGGGCAGTGTCCTCCTCAAAAATATATTTTCTATCTGGAAATCAACTACGCTGAGCAAAATGGCTATCTGAAAATTTTGATTGGATGTGTTTGAGGAAATGATGGGCGTGGGGGGGGGGGAGGAAGGGGGCTAGTTACACTCCAATCTCTTTCCACTATTAAAAAGGGCACTAGCCCTTGTATTTCCAATCGAATGAGCATGTTTTGAAGTTTTTACGACAACGCCTTCTATAAACCTTATATGCCCCCAGGGCATAACTTAAACCCCTTGCCCTGAGGGTTGTGGGGGAGTATCCTCCTCAAAAATATATTTTCTATCTGAAAATCAACTACGCTGAACAAAATGGCTATCTTAAATTTATATTGGATGAGTTTGGGGGAATGATGGGCGTGAGGGGGGAGGGGGGGCTTGTTGCCCTCCAATCATTTTCGACTATTAAAAAGGGCAATAGCACTTTAATTTCCAATGGAATGAGCCTGTTTTAAAGTTTCTTCGACAACTCCTGCTATAATTAACTTATATGCCCCCAGGGTACAATTTAAACCCCTTGCCCTGAGGGTTGTGGGGGAGTATCCTCCTCAAAAATACATTTTCTAACTGGAAATCAACAACGCTTAAAAAATTGCATTTATTAAAATTTTGATTGTATTTTTTGGGGGAAATGATGGGCTTGGGGGGGGAGGGGGGCTAGTTACACTCCAATCACTTTGGACTATTAAAAAGGGCACTAGCTCTTTAATTTTCAATCGAATGAGCCTATTTTGAAGTTTCTACGACAACGTCCTCTATAACAACCTTATACGCCCCCAAGGCATAACTCAAAACCCTTGCCCTGAGGGCTGTGGGGGAGTATCCTCCTCAAAAATATATTTTCTATCTGGAAATCAACTACGCTAAACAAAATGGTTATCTCAAAATTTTTTTTGGATGTGTTTGGGGTAATGATTTCTATAAAACCTTATATGCCCTCAGGGCATAACTCAAAACCCTTGCCATGAGGGTTGTGGAGGAGTGTCCTCCTCAAAAATATATTTTCTATCTGGAAATCAACTACGCTGAACAAAATAGTTATCTGAAAATTTTTATTGGATGTGTTTTTGGAAACGATGGGCGTGGGGGGGGGGAGGGCTAGTTACACTCCAATCACTTTCGACTATTAAAAAGGCCACTAGCTCTTTAATTTTCAATCGAATGAGCCTGTTTTGAAGTTTCTACGACAACGCCTTCTATAAAAACCTTATGTGCCCCCAGGGCATAACTTAAAACCCTTGCCCTGAGGGTTGTGGGGGAGTGTCCTCCCCAAAAATATATTTTCTGTCTGGAAATCAACTACGCTGAACAAAATGGCTATCTCAAAATTTTGATTGGATGTGTTTGGGGGAATGATGGGCAGGGTGGGGGGGCTAGTTGCCCTCCAATCATTTTCGACTATTAAAAGGGCACTAGAATTCTCGATTTCCAATTGATTGAGCCCCCTTTGAAGCTTCTACGACGACCTCTCCATATGAAGTGCCTCTGGGGAAAAAAAACAAAAAACATTGGAGCCGTATGGCCTTTACTATAGGCAACGCTATAGCGTTGCCTCTGATTTTTTTCCCAGAGGCACTTCATATGGAAGGGGTCGTCGTAGAAGCTTCAAAGAGGGCTCATTCGATTCGAATTCGAGAGTTCTAGTGCGCTATTTAATAGTCGAAAATGATTGGAGGGCAACTAGCCCCCCCCGCCCATCACTCCCCCAAACACATCCAATCAAAATTTTGAGATAGCCATTTGTTCAGCGTAGTTGATTTTCAGATAGAAAATATATTTTTGAGGAGGATTTCCTGATAGAAAATATATTTTTGAGGAGGACACTCCCCCAGAACCATCAGGGCAAAGGTTTTAAGTTATGCCCTGGGGGCATATAAGTTTTTTAAAGAAGGCGTTGACGTAGAAACTTCAAAAAATGCTAAATCGACTTGAAATTCAAAGGCCTAGTGCCCTTTTTAATAGTCGAAAGTGATTGGAGTGTAACTAGCCCCCCTTCGCCCCCCTCCACGCCCATCATTTCCCCAAACAAATCCAATCAAAATTTTGAGATAGCCATTTTCTTCAGCGTAGTTGATTTCCAGATAGAAAATATATTTTTGAGGAGGATACTACCTCACAACCCTCCGGGCAAGGGTTTTAAGTTATGCCCTTGGGGCATATAAGTTTTTTATTGAACGCGTTGTCGTAGAAACTTCAAAACAGGCTCATTCGATTGGAAATTAAAGGGCTAGTGCCCTTTTTAATAGTCAAAATTGATTGGAGTGTAACTAGCCCTCCCCCACGCCCATCACTTCTCAAAACACATCCAATCAAAAGTTGCAGATGGCCATTTTGTTCAGCACAGTTGATTTCCAGATAGAAAATATATTTTTGAGGAGGACACTCCCCCACAACCCTCAGGGCAAGGGTTTTAAGTTATGCCCTGGGGCTATGTAAGGTTTTTATAGAAGGCGTTGTCGTAGAAACTTCAAAAAAGGCTCATTCGATTGGTAATGAAAGGGCTAGTGCCCGTTTTAATAGTCAAAATGACTGGAGGGCAACTAGCCCCCCCATGTCCATCATTCCCCTAAACACATCCAATCAAAATTTTGAGATAGCCATTTTGTTCAGCGTAGTTGATGTCCAGATAGAAAATATATTTTTGAGGAGGATACTCCCCCACAACCCTCAGAGCAAGGGTTTTAAGTTATGCCTGGGGGCATATAAAGTTTTTATAGAAGGTGTTGTCGTAGAAACTTCAAAACAGGCTCATTCGATTGGAAATTAAAGGTATAGTGCCCTTTTTAATGGTCAAAAATGATTGGAGGGCAACTAGCCCCCCTCCCACGCACATCATTCCCCCAAACACATCCAATCAAAATTTTTAGATGGTCATTTTGTTCAGCGTAGTTGATTTCCAGATAGAAAATATGTTTTTGAGGAGGATACCCCCCCACATCCCTCAGGGCAAGGGTTTTAAGCTATGCCCTGGGGGCATATAAGGTTTTTATAGAAGGCGTTTTCGTAGAAACTTCAAAACAGGCTCATTCGATTGGAAATTAAAGGGCTAATGCCCTTTTTGATAGTCAAAAGTAATTGGAGTGTAACTAGCCCCCCTCCCTTCCCACGCCGATCATTTCCCCAAACACATCCAATCAAAATTTTGAGATAGCCATTTTGTTCAGCGTAGTTGATTTCTAGATAGAAAGTATATTTTTGAGGAGGATACTCCCCCACAACCCTCATGGCAAGGGTTTTAAGTTATGCCCTGGGGCCATGTAAGGTTTTTATGGAAGGCGTTGTCGTAGAAACTTCAAAACAGGCTCATTCGATTGTAAATTAAAGGGCTTGTGCCCTTTTTTATAGTCGAAAGTGTTTGGAGTGCAACTAGCTCCCTCCCCCCCGGATGCCCATCATTTCCCCAAACACATCCAATCAAAACTTTGAGATAGCCATTTTGTTCAGCGTAGTTGATTTCCAGATAGAAAATATGTTTTTGAGGAGGACACCCCCCCACAACCTTCAGGGCAAGGGTTTTAAGATACGACCTGGGGGCATATAAGGTTTTTATAGAAGGCGTTGTCGTAGAAACTTCAAAAAAGCTCATTCGATTGGAAATTCAAAGGGATAGGGCCCTTTTTAATATTCGAAAATGATTGGAGGGCAACTGCCCCCCCCCACGCCGATCCCCAAACAAATCCAATCAAAATTTTGAGATAGCCATCTCGTTCAGAATAGTTGATTTCCAGATAGAAAATATACTTTTGAGGAGGACAATTCCCCACAGCCTTCAGGGCAAGGGTTGTAAGTTATGCCCTGGGGCATATAAGGGTTTTATAGAAGGCGTTGTCGTAGAAACTTCAAAAAAGGCTCATTTGATTGGAAATTCAAAGGGCTAGTGTCCTTTTTAATAGTCAAAAGTGATTTGAGGGCAACTATCCCACCCCCCTGACGCCCACCTTTTCCCAAAACACATCCAATTAAAATTTTGAGACAGCCATTTTATTAAAAGTAGTTTTAAGTTATTGAAATTAGGTCTTTGAGGATGACAACTCGCCCACAGCCCTCAGGGCAAGAGTTGTAATTTAAGGATTCTCCGGATCCTTCCCATTATTTCTTATGGAAGGGATGCTCGTATAAACTTTAGAGAGGTCTCATTTGGCTGAAAATTGAAAGTTCTTGTTCACTTTTTAAGAGTCAAAAGAGATTGGAGGGTGACTAGCCCCCCCCCCCTTCTCCCCGCCCTAAATGCTCAGATAAAAAATTTTGAGATAAACATTTTGTTAAAATAGTTCAAAGATCTTATAACAAAAAACTCCGGTGTCGACACAGCCCACCAGGGCCAGGGGGTAGGCGTTGTAAGTTATGCCCTGGAGCATAACTTATTAAGGGGGGTTTATAACGTATGGGAAGGTGTTTTGTATGGGAAGAACACATAGGAAATCTATTAGAATTATCCAATTATAAGGTTAAAATACATACTCTGAGATAGATGTAAAATTGCTTTGGCACACAAATTCCTATTAAGGTCAAGTCCAAACAGCCGTGATGTCTTTGTGTCAGCAAGTAAAATGGTCTAAACCTCCTTATTGGAGCTATTTTTTCAATCCATTCATTGTTGTCAATTGTTGTCCACAATTTATGCAAGCTGTCTATTGCTCATATATAAGGGTTTTATCAAAAAGGTAATCGTACAGACTTTAAAAAAGCCTCATTCGATTTAAACTTAAAGTTCTAGCTCCGTTTTTTAAAGTCAAGAAAAATTGGACAGTAAGCATCCCCCCCCCATGCAATAAAAACTTGAAACTTTTTGCAATAAAAATTGAACAAAAATTAATTAAAAAAAAACTTTCCGAAAAATAAGTTTTTAAAATAAAAGTAATGGCCATTTTAAACTTAAGCTCAGAAAAGACAAATACCTGTTAAAATTAAAACTTACAGCGACCAGAAATTACATTAAAGAATAAATGAAACCCAAAACGAACAGAAATTAAATAAACAATCATAGAAAAAGCATACAAAAGTAATAATATAAATGAATAAATAGATCTTAAAGCGAGTAATGCTTAGATTGAACATGAAAATCAAACTTAAAACTAAAACAAATATTTTGCTATTAAAGTATAAATGAAACTTAAAACGAACAGAAATTAAATAACAATCAATGCGAACAAACATACAATATATATTAATGTAAATGAATAAATAAATCTTAAAACAAGTGAAACTTAAATTGAACATGCAAATCAAGTTTGAATCGAATAAAAATAACTTCAAACAAGAGTTTGGGTATCGTCTCATTGCAGAAGCCTAAAACCTACTGCATCATTGGCGCTTTACAGAAAACAAATTATATTACAAATGTTTTCTTTCTTACTTAATATTGTAGATAAACATTAAAATTACAGTAAAATATTGAACTGATGTACTTCTAGTAATTAATATCATTATGCATCAAATATTCAGTTTAATTTATTAGTTCTTTTCAAGATTAGTCAAGACAAATATAGTTTCACTACAAGCAAAATTTGATACTGCCCCCTTCTGCTACTTCAAAAACATAAAACATTATGCCTCATGGGCTCTGTGCTTAAAACGAATTATTTCTATATTAAAAATTTATTATTTTATATTTCTTAAATCATTGAAAATGAAAATACAAATTGGAGTGAAAAAAAAAATCTCTAACTGATGGATCTTTAAACAATTAATATCATTATATATCTAATATTCAATTTGATTTTGTTTATACTTTCCAAGACTGTTCAAGACTCATATAGTTTTGCCATTTTTTTTTTACTCTGCCATTTTTTCTAACTAATTGTCTTGGTTTGTTATGAAAACATTCTATGGCTTCTAGGCATTTCTATTTGAGCGGAAAACTGCACCTCAAACTTTGTGGAACATGCATTTTCTTGCATGAAACACCAAAATATAATAAAATGTCAAGTTTCTGAGTGTTCCAACACTCGCAAGCAAGTGCTATTGGTATTTTTGAATCCGCATGGTCAATTTAGGGGGGAGGGGGGTAGGCAAATTCTCATAGCAGCCCCATATGATTCACACTTTCAACACCTGGCGTCCGGACTATCATATAATCTACCAAGCATACAACTACCCCATATCAGTATCAATAAATAAATGAAACCCAAAACGAACAAATACATATGCTGATATTTATTCCCTAAAATCGTAATTAATGAAAGAATTGTTTTCAGTAAAGCTCCAATGACGAAGTAGGTTTTAGGCTTCTGCAGTGAGGCGATACCCAAACTCTTGTTTGTAGTTATTTTTATTCGATTCAAACTTGATCTGCATATTCAATTTAAGTTTCACTTTTTTAAGATTTATTTATTTATTTACATTAATATATATTGTATGTTTGTTCGCATTGATTGTTATTTAATTTCTGTTCGTTTTAAGTTTCATTTATACTTTAATAGCAAAATATTTGTTTTCGTTTTAAGCTTGATTTTCATATTCAATTCAAGCATTACTCGCTTTAAGATCTATTTATTCATTTATATTATTAATAGTTGTATGTTTTTTTCTATGATTGTTTATTTAACTTCTGTTCGTTTTTGGGTTTTATTTATTCCTTAATAGTAATTTCTGGTCGTTTTGAGTTTGAATTTTAACAGGTATTTGTATCTCCTGAGCTTAAGTTCAAAATGGCCTTTACTTTTCTTTGAAAAACTTATTTTTCGGAAAGTTTTTTTTTTAATTATTTAATGAAAAAAGTCAGGAGTTTAGAATCAATTCACAGGTTTCATTAATTTTGCAATATTTTTAAACTTTTATTTTTTAGGAGCTATCATTCGCCTTGTGTGAGCATCTCAAATCCTTAGGAAAAAATTGTGTCTTCCTGTGTTTGGATATTGACTCTGTTTTAATTCAAAGAAGCATTGAAAATTTTTCATTCGAGCCAGCTCTTACCTTTAAAACCCTTGACATAACCAAGGTAGAAGATCAAAAAGAAATTAGTAATTTCCCAGGGAAATGGGCTAAGCTAAACTTTGACCTGATTTTTTGTTTTTCTACAACACTTTGGATTCACATAAACTATGGAGATGATGTTCTTTTAAATACGATAAAATATTTATGTGGAATGACAAGCAATCTAGTGATTGAGCCCCAGGCTTGGAAATCTTACCGGCAGGCTGTGCGTCGTGTTAGGAAATTGGAAAAAAATATTTTCGATGAAAAATTTAGCGAATTGAAGATACGAAGTGATGTCGTAGATATCATTGGCAAAACAATTTCTGAAGCTGGATTTGAGCTACATAAAGCGGGAGTTTCTGAGTGGAAAAGACAGATTTTGGTCTGTGAGAAAGGTTATCCCAAATGAGAATTTTTTGTGAGAAATTGAATAAAGTAACAAAGCCTTATAAACACGTTGGGTAAGGAATGCCACCTCGTGCACTGAAGTGTGGCTACGGTCGATGCCACCAACCCAACAGTTCTAGAATTGTACCCTACATAGGGAATAATTTTACGAACTAAAGATACGAAGGGATCTGGTAGATGCTATTGGTAAAACAATTTGGAAGTTGGATCTGAGCTAAAGTGTGAGTTTCTGAGTGGTAAAGGCAGACTTTTATCTGTGAGAAATGTGATTCCTTAAGAGAAACTTCTATGAGAGACTGAACGAAAATTGTCCCTATATTATCGTGTATTTCTTTAACAAAGTCCTATAAACACTTTTGGTAAGGAATGCCACCTCATGTACTGAAGTGTGGCTGTGACAGTTACTACAATTTTAGAGGTTAGATTTAAGCTACCTAGAGTGTGATATTCCAAAAGAAAATGACAGATTCGGATCTTTAAGAAATGTTATTTTTGATAAGAGATTTCTGTTAGAAATTAAATGAAAATTATCCCTACATTATCCTATATTTCTGTAAGAAATTCTTATTAATACTTTGGGTATCGAATGTCACCTCATGTACACAATACACAACTGTGGTTATGTTCGATGCTACCAGCAGAAGAGCTCTAGAAGTTATGTCTAAGCTATGTAAAATGTGATTTTCCAAGTGAATAAGACATATTTTGATGTGTGAAAGATGCGATTCCTTATGAGAAACTTGGTCAATAGTGTATCTTGTTAAAGTAGAATAAGCACAGTATTTCTGTAAGACCGGTATTATTTATTTCTTATTTTTTTTATATCAAACGTTTCCGCATGTAAACAATCTTTGTCCTGTATATCTATGGAATAATGGATACACATTTTTCCTGAAAATTTTCAGGAAATTCATTTATTGCAATACTTTAATTTATTCCAACACTTTGGATTCACATAAATTATCGAGATAGTGTTCTTTTAAATAAAAACAAATGTTCTATGGAATCATTACCAATCTATAAATTGACTCTCGGGCTAGAATTCTTACCACCAGACTCTGGCTGTGTGCCATGTTAGGAAATTCGTGAAAGTACTTCTGACGAAAAATTTTACGACCTGAAGATATGAAATGATGTATTATACTTTTATAGCACAACAATTTTGGAAGTTGGACCTGGGCTATATAAAGTGGGAGTTCTGAAGTGGAAAAGGTATATTTTGGTCTGTGCATTTGAATCCTTATGAAAAATTTGTGTGAGAAATTTAATAAAAATTTCCCCTGATTATCATGTATTTCCTTAAGAAAATCTTGTGGACATTTTATTTATTAAATTTCACTTTTTTTATACAACTGTTGCTGTGGTTGATGCTATCAACAAACCAAGTGTGATAGCTAGATTTAAGCCCCGTGAATCAATAGCTCCTGGGAAACTGGGTGAATTTGGAAACTAAAGAATGAATTTCTCATTCTGGTTGCAGCAGTAACTGCAACCGAGTAAAGAGTAAGCTGTAACCCTTCTGAATCATTCCTTAATCCACTTTAAATGAACAGTTTTTCTTACTGTACAAGCCTTAAATCTTTAACATGTTTTAAATTAAAAAAAGTTTTAAACTTTCGGTTACTATGGGTTGTAGTTACTTTGTTGCTGTGTATGAGTTGCAGTTCCTGCTACGACCAAAATTAGAAACCTGTTGTTTGATTCCGAAATCCTTTATCTGTATGTACACGACTAATGCTGTCTTTAATTATATTAATAATTTCATTTTAAAGGATGGATTTGAGCTGTGGAAACTAGGACTTTTCAAGTGAAAAAGACAAGCTATGGGACATGAGACAATATAAGTTTTCCCAAATCTAACAAAGATATTTCTTACTGCAACAGATTTTATTTTGTATTTCAATGAGATACTGATTCTTTCATTTATAAATTCTTTTAGGCATTGAATGTTTCTTTTTTTACATTATTTATGCTGATCCTGTGGCAGCATAGTGGATTGATGGACTTCTTGTCGATACGGGGATCTATCCCTGCTGCAACAAGTCTGGTCGACAGGCTGGCTACTTGCCCTTCTAAAAAAGCCCTAATTATTGAAACGTTGGTTTTATGCCCCACGTGTCAGCAATGGCCCTGGAGGATTTAAATAATAAGTAAAGCCATTTCAAAGAAATGTTCGTTAGACATATCAAAGATTATATGGAACAAGGTGTTCAAGGGCATGTCAAAAAAAAGAAAAAAAAGGGTCCAGTGGGAGGATGTAGAATCGATTTGCTAATCTTATCACATGACCTCTTGTTGCTAACGACATTGACTTTGCTGTAAGTAATGTAAAAATTTTGAATGTTGGATATGTTATTGTGATTTTTGCGTGAAAATGAAGAATGAAAAATATCGGTTTAGTTTGCTGAAGGTCTTTTTCTTTGTTTTGAGTGTGCCCAAACTTGATCAGGATATTTTGCATCTAGTATCTGGCAGCAGTGATATCAGATGTGGAAAAATTAAATTAAGATATTTATAAACCCTCATTCTTGATTAAAAAAAAAACGTTTGGAAAGAAGTATTATTTAAAGATATTTTCATTACCTTTTCTTCTTTCTCTGGACGCAACCCTGCTTATCTTCTGATTTAATACGAAATCAGCTACTAGCCTCATTTCCTACTTTAACCGCAGCAATGTTATTCCCATATATAGCACTAATCCTTTTAATAGGTTTATTATCTAGTATACCATACAAAGATAGGATCTTCACTAAAGCTCTTCTATCAGCTGAATCAAACGGTTGCTCAGAATAAAACTGCGGACTAAAGGGGTTTGATGACTCAGCCACTTTTTAATTAATAATCTAAGAGTGAAAATTTGATTAAAGCATTCTCTTCCATTTTTAAAACAACACTGTTTTTCTCTTAAAACTTTATCTACAGCATCTCTTAGTCTAAAAAGTATCATCATACTAAGTATTTTGCTTCCTACAGAAGACAATGTAATTCCTCTATAATTACCACATACTTTCATCACCTTTTTTATAGAGGGGTTTGATTGAGTTGTCCTGAAATCGCCAGGTACTTCCCCCTTTTCAAAAATCCCATTCTTAATCTTCCGTAACTTATCTCTAACTTCCTAACCGCCATATTTAAAAAAAAACTCGCCTACTACACTATCAGCATCCAGGGCCTTGTTATTTATTAATCCTATTAATACTGTTAATAGTTCTATTAATTGATACTTCCTCACAAAATAAATTACAGTTCATATATAAAGTAGCACAAACTTCTTCATTCTTTTCTATATCTTTCCCAGTAACTCTGTCACTGTTTAGCACATTCTCCCCTTTTCTGTTTAACTTCATAACCACCATATTTAACAAAAAAAAACCACTTATTTATCGCCCTATCAGCACATGAGGACTTGTTGTTTTTAAATGCTTTTTACTGCTGTCATTAGTTCTTCCTTACAAAATAAATCTTTCTTCAAATCCAAAGTGTTATAAACTATTTCATTCTTTTCTATATCTTTTCCTGTAACTCTATCATAGTTTAGCACATTCTGATAATGTTTTGTCCATCTCTCTTTAACTCTTTCCTTATCACTATTTGTGGCCCAGTTCTCATCTTTAACTGGGACAAGTCCAGATTGACTATTCCCTTTTAATTTATTAACGTGCCAGTCCAAAATTTTACTATTATGCCGCTTGGCTTTATCTTTCAGATCTTCAGGATTTTATCCATGTTCTCAACTTTGCACCTCCTTAATCTATATCTTATGGCTTTCCACTTTCTCTACATTCTTCTTATTTTCATATGATCTATCACTCAAATACTTCTTGTACAAGCCCTCTATTAAACTGTGTTAAACATAACACATTTTCACTAATATTCTTTGCTTAATATCTAAGTTTCTTCCCTATGACACCATCTGCAACTTCACAAACTATTTCCCTAAAATTATTCTACCCATCCTTGCCAAATTTTAAACTAACCAGTTTAGCAGTTAACGGTTCCTGGAAAGTTTCTCTCAGATTCTCATCCTGGAGTCTACTAACGGTATAGCTTCTTGAAAGGTATTACCCTACCTAAAGTTCAGCTTTAGATTAACCCTAGACGCAACTAGATGGTAATCTTGTACCTTTAATATCTATAACAGCCATCGTGTATACTCTAGTTTCTTGTATCAACAAAACAAGTGTGATAGCTAGATTTAAGCCACGTGAATCAATAGCTCCTGGGAAACTGGGTAAACAACAAATGAATGCGAATTGACAGTTTATTATATATATACTGATATATATACTGATGTGTGTCCAGATTTTGAAGAGAACGTGTTATTAAAAATTGTTGAAAATCTTATCCAACTGAACTAAATTATCAGTAAAGCGCAAACTACGATCTGGTTCTTATAGAAAAAACAAAAAGATCATTCTAATAATATTACTTTCTGCTTGTTCTAAGTTTGAAAAGGTCACTTATTGTCAAAAACAGCTAACTCTGGATTTAATTTAAATAACTTTATTGTCACTGATAATAAGTTTTATCATAAGAAAATAAACCAAAAATGAGCAGAAACAAAGCCAGCTAATTTTCCAAGGATAAAACTAACAATAAATAACAATAAATAAATAAGTGAAACCCAAAACAAACAGAAGTTACAATAAGTGACCCATTCAAACTCAAAACAAGCAGAAAGTAAGACAAGTAGGGTTGACTATCTCCTTAGGCCTTCTGTAAGAACCAGTAGTCATAATTTACTACTTTATCAGTAAAACAAAGTTCATTTTCGACAATGTTTTCACCGTTTTAACTCTAATAAACCTAAAATTATCAAGACTTTAAGGAAGAAATATCAGTATATATATAATAAACTGTCAATTCGCATTCATTTGTTGTTTACCCAGTTTCCCAGGAGCTATTGATTCACGTGGCTTAAATCTAGCTATCACACTTGTTTTGTTGATACAAGAAACTAGAGTATACACGATGGCTGTTATAGATATTAAAGGTACAAGATTACCATCTAGTTGCGTCTAGGGTTAATCTAAAGCTGAACTTTAGGTAGGGTAATACCTTTCAAGAAGCTATACCGTTAGTAGACTCCAGGATGAGAATCTGAGAGAAACTTTCCAGGAACCGTTAACTGCTTAACTGGTTAGTTTAAAATTTGGCAAGGATGGGTAGAATAATTTTAGGGAAATAGTTTGTGAAGTTGCAGATGGTGTCATAGGGAAGAAACTTAGATATTAAGCAAAGAATATTAGTGAAAATGTGTTATGTTTAACACAGTTTAATAGAGGGCTTGTACAAGAAGTATTTGAGTGATAGATCATATGAAAATAAGAAGAATGTAGAGAAAGTGGAAAGCCATAAGATATAGATTAAGGAGGTGCAAAGTTGAGAACATGGATAAAATCCTGAAGATCTGAAAGATAAAGCCAAGCGGCATAATAGTAAAATTTTGGACTGGCACGTTAATAAATTAAAAGGGAATAGTCAATCTGGACTTGTCCCAGTTAAAGATGAGAACTGGGCCACAAATAGTGATAAGGAAAGAGTTAAAGAGAGATGGACAAAACATTATCAGAATGTGCTAAACTATGATAGAGTTACAGGAAAAGATATAGAAAAGAATGAAATAGTTTATAACACTTTGGATTTGAAGAAAGATTTATTTTGTAAGGAAGAACTAATGACAGCAGTAAAAAGCATTTAAAAACAACAAGTCCTCATGTGCTGATAGGGCGATAAATAAGTGTTTTTTTTGTTAAATATGGTGGTTATGAAGTTAAACAGAAAAGGGGAGAATGTGCTAAACAGTGACAGAGTTACTGTGAAAGATATAGAAAAGAATGAAGAAGTTTGTGCTACTTTATATATGAACTGTAATTTATTTTGTGAGGAAGTATCAATTAATAGGACTATTAACAGTATTAATAGGATTAATAAATAACAAGGCCCTGGATGCTAATTGTAGTAGTAGTAGTATGTACATAGTGTTTTTTTTATTAACCCAACATACCCGTCATCATGCTCTGAAAGTTTCAGCTGTTCTTGATATACTGCTGATATGGTCATTTGACAGCCTACATAGAAACATCCTGTTCCAATTAAATTTAACATGTCCCCAACATTATCTGGAAAAGTATCGTTAATTACTCTTAGCCTTAATATGAGCATTAGTAGTAATAGTAGAAGAAGTAGGGTTAGTATCATATGCAGCGCAATAGCACTGCATATTCCTAATATACATCCCCTCCCACGCCCATCAATTCCTAATATACATCCAATCAAAATTTTGAGATAGCCATTTTGCTCAGTATAGTTGAAAGGTCCAGTAGCTGTGTTTTTGGGTTGATACACCCTCCCCCACAATCCTCAGGGCTAGGGCTGTAAGTTACGCAATTCGCACATTGTTTACATATTGTATTTGTTATTTAGAAAGTTGGGCATGTTCAACCTTTAATTTCCAAAAAGACGGAAGGAATTGAAGTGATCCTTTCAGAGAATGTCGAGGGGAGTATTGAACTAAATAAAAATATGTTATGTGCATACGGGTTGTCAAAAGGGCTGCTACTACTGTTACTACTACTACTAATACAACAGTGCTACTGCTCCTACTACTACCACTACTGCTATAATATCTGTACTATTCAGGCTAAGCGTATTAAAGCGAAATTATAAAATCAAAGCTAATGAACAAATCTCGAAATTACAGAAAATACGCACTTAGACTTGATAAATGGAAGAAAAACGTTAGAAGATGATAAGTGGTAAAAACGTTAACACAGCGGTACTATTGAGAGAAAAGATAGTTAATAGGACGGTTGACCCCAAAACCCTCATGGAGTGAGCAGGAGCGCTACTATGGGAAGAATGGGGAGGCCTCGCCCCTAAAGGTTCTCGAAAAGGACTTTTTTCGGGCGAAGCCTGACAAAAGTCGCTATTTTTTGGCGCAAAGTGAAGCTTCTGGAAAGGATTTGGTCGGGCGAAGCCCGACGAAACTTACTACTTTATTAGCGCGAAGTTGAGAGAAACCTATTGATCCCCTAAAAAACGACGAGTCGAGCGGACCCTATAAAACTTGGTATTTTGTCAGTCCAATATAATTTCATGAAAGACTTTCTTCGGGCGAAAAACAACAAAGTTTACTGGTTCATCTGCGCAAAGTCGACACTAACCAATTGCCCCCCTAGAAAACGACTTGTTGAGCCGAGCCCACAAAACCTGATATACAGTCTGTCCAATCTAAAGACATTAAAGACTTCCTTCGGGCGAAGGACTACTAAATTTACTGCTCCATCTGCGTGAAGTCAACAAAACTTAATATTTTGTCAGCCCATTACTATGTTTTAAAAGACTTCTGTGGGCCAAGATGACAAAATTGACTGCTCCGTCTCCGAAAAGTTGACAGAAACCAATTTACCACCTAGAAAATGACTTGTCGGGTGGAGCCTTGCATTCTGTATGTACCGTGTAAAAACCCCAACCCCCCTCCTCCAATCGATAATAATTTATCTATTCAAAAGAAATTATTCTTTTCTGCTGATAAATACCAGATTCCACAGTATCAGACCTGAGAGGATAAGTAACTTCGATTTTTTTCAGCCGCATCTTGTTCTATTCATATTTCGATATTTTTCAAGGATGGCCCAGGAAGAACTTCCTCAAGTGATGTCCGAAATTTTACTTCGATTTTGCCACAGTTTTTTGTCTGTATTTACTTCACGCATTAAAAAAATTGAAAGGCTCGAAACAAATTAAAAAAAAAATTATGAGGAAACCTGGCCAAATTCTAGATAAGCTTAGTATAGCCTTGCAATTCTATGGACTCATGTCTTAGCAAAATTCGTCAGCTGTTTCCAATATTTTGGAAATAAACTACAACATTTCCCAACAAGTTTCTCCTCAGTAGAGCCACAAGAATTATCCCGGCTAACCGACGAGTTGAGAAATATCAAATTTTGCAAGGCTTCATCCGACAAGTCATTTTCTAGGTGGCAAATTGGTTTCTGTCAGCTTTGCGCAGACCGAGCAGTCAATTTCGTCGTTTTTTCCCCACAGAAGTTTTTTAAAACATAGTAATGGGCTGACAAAATATTAAGTTTTTGTTGACTTCACGCAGGTGGAGCAGTAAATTTAGTAGTCCTTTGCCCGAAGGAAGTCTTTAATGTCATTAGATTGGACCGACTGTATATCAGGTTTTGTGGGCTCGGCTCAACAAGTCGTTTTCTATACTAAGTCATGCTGGTATGTCGGGTCAGAGAGCAAGATCTCTTTTCGTAGCATAGGAAAATTAACATTGCAATGAATTTAGCGACATTCACCTTAAAGCTGAAATTTCGGAAGGTAACTACCTTCCGGGAAGTGATGATGTTGATAGACTCCAGGATGAGAATTTGAGGAACCTTCCAGGAACAGTTGAATACTAAACTTGAGAAGTTAAAATTTGACAATGTGGAAGATGGTTGGAATAATTTTAGAAAAATAATTTATGAAGTTGCTGAAGGTGTCCTAGGGAAGAAAGCTAGGACTGCAGCTAGGAATATTAGTGAAAAAGCTTTATGTTTAATATAGAGGAAAAGCGGCTTGTACAAGTATTATCTGATTGACAAATCATTTTGAAATAAAAGGAATGTAAAGAAAGTCGAGAAAACATTTACATGTGAATTAATGAGGTTTGAAGTTGAGGCCTTGGATAAAATTGCCGAGGATCTGGAAGATGCAGCTAGACGGCATAATAGTAAAATACTGTACTGATATGTTAATAAATTGAGAGGGAAGTAGTATCCCATCTCTGCTTTCTGTGACATGACCTCCATTTTCACATAGAATTCCTGTGACATGCCCCTGACGTCACGCGACACACTCTTGCACCTGTTTCTACGATAAAGTCCCAGGTTTTTCAATTAATTGGAATGTGGTCGGGATAATACACAAGTTCAAATATTAGGGGGAATGGAGTCCCTCGTATCTGTAGAATGCGGTCAGCTGTTTCTAGCGGAGCCCTGTTACATCACCATCTCGTTAAGTAATGCTTTTAGAGTGTTACCTGATAATATTGTGGGTTGGTCTTAGCGTATATATTATTAAAAACGCGAGAGGGGCTAAAAGGTTCTTAAGTTGTGTATATGTTCACGTATTAAAGAATCGTCCTGGAACAAAGGATCTAAAAAGACACGTGCCTTTGTAAATAAAAGTTTATTGTTAAAAACGCTATAAAATCATCAAATCACAGAAAAAGCACTTAAAACTCAACAAATGAAAAAAAAAACATGAAATGGCCTATAAAGGATACAAAACGCTATAAAATCATGCAATCCCAAAAAGTAGTTAAAACTCAACAAATGAAAAAAAAAAACACCAAAAGCGTGAAAATGCTTATAAAGGATGAAATATAAACAAAAACATACGTGAATTAAAGAAAGGCGGGGGTCCTAGCAGACAATTCCAGAGGGAGAGGGTTGTTATTAGAGATAAATTTAAGCCCTGTTAAGATACTTTGAGAACTTTTTAATGAAAATATCCATTTCTTTGAGTTAAACTTATGAATATTTCACAATATCCTGACATTATACGAAAGCCCTCCGCCCCTAACATTCATTTCGAGAAAGCGAGTGATGTTAGTGGTATATTCACACCAAAGATCATAACAAAACGAGAATATGAAAAAGGAAAAGATTTGTTAATAAGACAGTTAAAAACAAATTTGTACCAACACTCAAAGACCAAATATTTCAACTTCACAAACGAAAGGCTTTATCAGCGAGGGCGGGGGATTTAGCTTGAACCAACTTATAAAAAAGTGAGAAGACACGACAAATATAACAAATAAGAGCTATACAAGAAAAACCTGAGCATTAAAAGAAAAGCTCAGATCTATCAATTGGTGTCAGTTCAAGAAAATTTACGATGGGGGAAACGAATTTACTGTTGAACATCTAGAGGGAGTTTAAAATTTGTTGTTTTTTATATTTTTCTTAAAATGCCAGTGAAGCGTCATGAGCGACCAATTTTCAGGTGGGCAAGCCCGTATTATATCAATTGCACCGCATGCGATTCAAATTGACTGCCATCCTCATAGACTCAACCTTGTGTTGGGTGGATCCATTCAAAACTTGAGATTAATGGCTTCTTTTTTCTCCACTCTTCAAGAGCAGTACTGTTTAATCGCGAATAGCAGTACAACCTACCAACTTTTTGTTAATGTTCAGAAGGCCACTGGTCTTCAGCTGGAGAAATTATCTACTACAAGATGGGCATGCTGGAATAGATAGGTGAACAAAGTACTGAATAGATCAATTCAATTCAATCGGGTTCTATTAAAACAAACAGAAATAAATAAACATAAATAAACTTCTCTTTGCAAAAACGCACGTTGAGTCCCTTAAAAAATAACGATTCCTCCTAATCACGCTTTATGACTCTCGCTTTACTCTTCAACCCAACCACATCCCTGATACGTGCATTTCATTATCTAAGAGATTCCCCCCTTCCTCCCCGAAAGCACAACTACTTTAACCTTACGAAGTAATAATAAATAAATAAAAAACAAAAAAACAAACCGATACAATAATGATAACAATAAAAAAAAATCTCAATTATTAATTAACTCTATTTTTTGCAATTCAATAAGATAATTTTTCAAACTATTTTTAAAAGACCCAAGAGAGCTCCTGCATCTCAGCTCTTGTGGAAGAACGCTCCACGCTTTCGCGCACACCACATCCGGTGCAAAATCAGACCGTACTGTAAGTGTTCGTCTCACCAAAGGTTTGAGGCAGATTTCGTGTTCCAAGGATGTTGTTCCGTTATCAACTGGAATAGACTGTGGAATGCTGATGGAAGTAATCCGAACAAAAATTTGAAAACAATAACTGTGCATGATAAATAATAAAGCGATTCACGGCAAAGAAACTCATCCATATTTCCGATTATTTTCAGGGCACGTTTGTGGATTGAATCAAACCTTTTCAGGTGGGATGTAAATGTTGACTGCCAATTTGACGCACAATACTGCAGATGAGGCTTGATAAGTCCATTATAAAGTAGACGAAGGTTTTTTGAGGGAATTATGTTTCAGTTTCCTGATAATCCCAAGATTACGGGAGAGCTTCAGCTCCACAGTTTGGATGTGATGTACGAAGGATAAGTTTTTGTCAAGGAGTACACTTAGGTACCTGGCATAGCCAGTTTTTGGTCCTCTGATCGTTTGTCGAGTAGTCGTTATTCCTGATACTTCTGGGCGAAGAATTCCAATCCCTGAGAAGAATATTTATTACAAATCGATTGGTATGCATACAAATGTAAGTTTCTTCTAAGATGACCTCAAGTTTACTCTGGAGCGCGGACATGTCGGTGTCACAGGAGGCCATTGTAGTGTCATCCGCGAAAGCCACAAGTTCATCCGACTCATTATCGTTGCTCGAAATTTCTAGGTCGCAACATAATTTACAGCACCGTGAAGTTCTGGAGTTAGGGTTCAGAACGCGACCTAGGTCATTCACATGAACCAGGAATAACAGTGGTCCTAAAATAGAGCCTTGCGGCACACCGAGGTTGACAACGGGTTCATTCAGCGTTTTGGCCATTTTATCAATTACCAGAGTATCTAGTGACGGGGAATCTACAGCTCAGGCCCACGGACTCGTAACCATACGTCAGACATTTGAATTTGTGTTTATACTCTATCTAGCAGAAAAAAATTGCGCCACGAACTCTGTGTGAGCAGCTGCAGAAGTCAGATCTTGTTTTTTTCTAGTAGCTACTGGTCTTATTGTAGGTACGCAAGATAAAATTATAGACATGTGAACTGACGATGGTTTTGCTGAAACCTTTGATAAAGCAAAAGAATTTTCTTGTGAGTGCAGTCTCACTTAAGACCTTTTGCAAAAGCCTCATAATTCTGATTCTTCATGTAAAATGCCAAAGTATGCACAGCAAGTAACTTCCTGCTTATGTGAATTCGTAATCATGTTAACTTTGGGAAAAAGGAATCTTGCTGAAGTAAAAAAATAAACTGAAAATTCTTTCAGAAAGAGTCGTTTTTTTATGACACACAGACTATGCTCTTAGATTGAAAGTCACTTCGTAAGTTCTCCCCGCACTTTATCAGTACTGGCCGACTAGCTAGTGTAGTATTTCATTACAAAGGAGCTTATATTGACAGAACCCTGTTGGCCTCGCAAATGGAGCTTGTGAGAAGATGTACACTCATTAGCTAATGCGCTAAAAGATTTCTTTGAACTTCGCGATTGTCTGAAAGCAATGTAAATAGCGTATTCCGAACTTTTGAAAATTAAGCAAATCTTCATTACTCTGTCATTCACAACGGCTAGTAATGAGAGATTCTTTTCTATACTAAGCCTGATTAAAACCTATTTAAGATCAACAGTAGGCGACGAAAGGCTCAGTGATCTGATGTTGATATTTAGTGAAAAGGCTCTTATGAAATTGGTTGACTTCAATGCTATGGTTAGAAAATATTTTTATATATATAAAATTATTGTGTAAAATTAAAGTATATAAAATATACGGTTAGAAAAATACTTTTAGAAAAATGAGACCTTATGGGTTTTTAGTATTACAATAAAACTGTGAATAACTTTCCAACTTACTACTACTACTAACAATTCACCGCAGCACCAAGCCGCCTGAGGCCAACACAGCTACGCACGCTCCTCCTCCACCCTAGATAATTTCGGAGACCACACTGCCTTTCCATGACGATAAATAAAAGTTCAAATAGGGATAAAATCCTTTTAATAGACAGTGTTTTTTGTAACAGTGATAGAAATTCACAAAAATACCAGATATTTCGGTCACATATACAGTGACCGTCATCAGTAGTAAAATTTTAGTTTTACTACTGATGACGGTCACTGTATATGTGACCGAAATATCTGGTATTTTTGTGAATTTCTATCACTGTTACAAAAAACACTGTCTATTAAAAGGATTTTATCCCTATTTGAACTTTTATTTATTCTCCACCCTAATCTATTCAAAGCCTCCCTTTTTACACCCGCCACGAAGTTCCCATTTCCTTTAAGTCTCTCTTTATGACGTCCTCCCACCCCAGATGAGGACGATCTGCTTTCCGTTTAGCCCTAGACGGTTGGCCAAAAAGAACAATCTTCGGCAATCTGTCATCCTTGAACCGCAAAACGTGCCCTAGTCATCTCAACCTTTCTTTCATTATAGCCCTAGAGAGCGGTACTGAACCAAATTTTTCGTATAGCCTATTGTTTGAAATACGGTCAGTCAGCCGGGTACCCAGAACAATCCTTAAGCAATTTCTCTGGAAAACATCTAGCAAATCTACATCTACTTTTCGAAGTGTCCATGCTTCAGAGCCTTATTTGACCGCTGTCATCACTGTAGCTTCCAATATTCTAATCTTGGTTTGTAGACTTATCTTCCTATTCTTCCAGACTTTTTTTAACTGTGAAAAAACACCCTGAGCCTTGGCTATTCTACTTTTAACATCTTCACTGCTCCCACCATCTTTACTAATAATAATACTACCAAGGTAAGTGAAGCTGCCTACCTGATCAATCTTTTCATTACCCAACATCACCTTCTAATCTTCACTTATTCCTAGCCTTAGTGACTTAGTCTTCCTAACATTTGTTTTCAAACCAATTCTAGCACCCTGAACTCGCAAAACATCTAAAGCTTCATTCATTTTGCTAACACTTTCATCGAAGATGGTTAAATCATCAGCATAATCCAAGTCCAGCAGACTTTTTCCTCCCCATTTGATTGCGTGGTCTTCCATTGCCTTTCCTGTGGTCTTTAACAAACAATCCATCAAAATGATCCATATAAAGGGAGATAGAACTTAAGTTCTCTCAGTTTTAACTTAAGTTCCTTTCCAACTTAAGTTCTCTCAGTATTCATTAAACACTTTTAAATTGCTTCTTACCATTATCTTACCATTCTTACCATTATCTTACAGCTTCTTACCATTATCTTTAAATTGCTTCTTACCATTATTAGTCCATTTTGGGAGATACCTGTGCTAACCACTATGAAGAAATATTGTTCTTCAACAACTTTTAACCGACCAATTAAGGGGGCCCCTAGAGGTTGCTTAGCCCCCCCTTAGTTTGAATGAAATGATGCCACTGTCTCTACTTAAATCAACCTCTAAATAATTTGTTAGATAACGATTATCATTCTCTTTTTTTAGCTTAAAGGTAATCCTCTGCTGGAAAATGCGCAGGTGTTTATTTTGATTGCTTAGATCTTTAACTGAACTATAGCTGACTGCATCAAAGGTTTAGTTGAAGTTTTGACCCCATTCTATCCAAATGTTTCGAAAAGAATATAAGAGGTCCAAGTAGCTAGTCGTAAACTATAGCTGACGTCACTGTAGTCAAGTCAAGTACCGTTTCTTATTTCGCTTACTATTTTTTCTATCATCATTTACCAAAAGACTGCGAAAAAGAGTGCAAAGAGCAAATAATGGACAAAAAGAGTACAAATCTGGGCCGTGTTGTGAAAGAGGGCAATGAAAAAAGAGTGCATTTCATACGAAAAGTGTGCAAATTGGCAACCCTGCTTCGGTGTGGTGGGTGCAGTTCTAGTAGAGAGAATAAAGTTTTCAAAAATATTTATCTTTTTCGGGCATACTTCCTCTGCAATAGCTAAGACACACTCTTTGACAACTTCGCTGTCGGTAAATGGGGGACCATGCTTTGCTATTATTTTCGCCACTTTGTAGCTGGCACGTACAGCTGATGCGCTTCCGTCCGTCACAACTTTAAACATTTTCTGCTGACTTTTGAGTGAGGATTTCAAGTTAAAGACTTTTTGTCGAGATTTTCCTCCAAGACAGTCAAATTTAGTTTTGTGCTCAGTATCGTAATGTCACTTCAAGTTATATTCCTTTACTACGGAAACACTCTTTTGACAGATTAAACACAAAGGTTTTTCTTTAACTTCAATAAAAAAAAAAATACAAATTTGTCCTTGCTTTATTAAAAATTCGTCTTTCATCAACGATTTTTCTTTTTATAGAAGTCGTCTTGGGTATGCAAAAATAAGAAATAAAATATAGGCCTATGTATATCTATTAGTTTTTATAGAGCCTACCATCAAGTTTATCCCTGTCTTTTTGACATTGCTCCAGTTCCTGAGTGATTGTCTTGTTGTTTCTATAGCAAAGTAGTTGATGCAGTCAAAGTCACATGCACTGACAATTGTAGCTGCAAGTAGTTGAGGTTTCAGTCGCAATCAGTCACAGTCACACGTATTTGCAGTTACAAGTAGTCGCAAATTAATAAAATTAAAAGCAGTCTCAGCTTGAATAAGTCACAATAGCAGTAGTACTAATTACATAAGGAGTAGTTGTAGTAGCCCTCAAAGGTTCAGTTTATTCCTTTCAGCTGTTCCTCAGATATTGTGCATATGCCCTTTTGACAACGTGCATGCATAGAGTACATTTTGACTTTGTTCAATATACACTGCAATATCGACAAAAAGTTTCACCTTAATGCCCTTAGCCATCCCGGATATATTGCAGATAGGTCATTTTAGCATCCATATTTATTTATAAATCCCGCTCAACAGGTCCTGAAATTTCAACTTAATACCTTTGTCTGTTCCTAAGATGTTGTAATATGCCCTTATGAAAAACCTGGACTGACATAGTGTCTTTTGATTCAGTTGAACATTCCTAATAATATGCTCTGAAAGTTCCAGCATACCTCCTTTTTTCCACCCTTTTCATAATCTGGATATGTATTGTACCTTTTGATATAGTTTTACTCTCCCTCTAGTTTCCCTGAAAGTGGAAACTTATTACCTTATTCTGTTCCTGAGACATAGTATCTATGCTCCCTGGACAACCGGGATGTACTTAAGTCCTTTTGATGAAAATTTCATTTAAAAGAAAAAAATACCCTCTATTTTGTAGATGGGTGTCATCTGGTACACACTGGGATATGTCCCAGTGTATACGATTTTTTCCTGTCCCGCTACCACTATACCAAATGACACCCATCTTCAAAATCAATGATTTTCTTCTTCTGAATATTGTGCCACAAGAAGACCACGTAACATAACCAGATAATATGGCTTTTATTTGATACAAAAAAAACAACAAAGAGAAAAAATCTCAGTGAAAAAAACAACAACAAACGAGATTGCGGCCAGTGGAGAGAAAAGAAACGACAAATGCCAAACAAACGCGGATATTTCGCTAGTATCTAAACAAGTCTTCTTCAGCGTGAAAGAAACACAAGAGGAACAAGATAAAAAAAAAAGCTAAAACTAAAAAACCAATAAAACCACCACAAAAAAATTATACAATTGGCGCAAACTGATCCATGTAGGGAAAAAATGCTATTATAGAGTTACTTCAGTGAGAACACGAGAGTAACTGAGGAAAAACAAAACAACTGGAAATTACTTTAATTATTCTGTTGCGAAATAATCCTTTTATTGGCTATTATTGAAGCAAAAATAATATTTTTTGTCATGGCTGGCCAGTTCGGCTTATGATCTTTCATTTATTTGATACCACAAACACTAAATTTTACTGAACTAAAAATGAAAAAAAAAGAAAATATAAAGGCAAAATGTTTTCTTGGGGATATTTTCCAAACTTTGAGGTGGGTTTGTTCAGAAACAAAAACTATAGCGTACCAAAAAATTCGTTTGGATGGTTGAGCATCAAACTAACATCAAACCCTTCCATCATAGCGGCCCGACATAGAACGGGTAGTCGATATTATAAATGTAGCATTTGACTAGGTTCTTTTGAAAGGCCCATCTCGCAAATTTCAAAATAGGAACGTACATTCAAAAGGCAAAGTGGGAACATTTGCTCTTACCGATCAAGTTTGGCTGATATCCAACAATTCCTTCCGAAATATATTGTACTGATAAGAATTTAGATATTCTCTGGCAGCAAGGTTGCATCGAAAAGGTCTACCTCGGAAAAGTATAGCCGTGCCTCTGATTTGATTAAATAAAAAAAACAAGTGTTTTTAACTGAAAGTAAGGAGCGACAATAAAACTTTAAACGAACAGAAATTATTCGGTATATGAAAGGGGCTGTCCCCTCCTCAACATCTTGCTCTTTACTATATGTAAACATTGGTCAAAGTTTATAACTTGCAGCCCTTCCCCTGGGGACATAACAGGACATAATTTATGTATTGCCTCACTGATATTTGAAAAGAATGAATATGCTCGCCTCTTATGGATTTTACATGGATGGTTATGCGAGTTGGTAAATTTATATCTGTTTTTATGGTCTTTGTAACTGATAATAAAAAAAAAGGATTTTTCTCACTTTTATGGATGTTACACGGATGGTTATGCGTGTTTGTCAATTTATGTATGTTTTTATGGTTTTTCTCACTGAGAATGAAAAAACAGGATTTTTCTCACTTTGATGGATTTTTCATGGATGGTTATGAGTGTTGGTCAATTAATGTATGTTTTTATGGTTTTTCTCACTGAGAATGAAAAAACAGGATTTTTCCCACTTTGATGGATGTTTCATGGATGGTTATGGGTGTTGGTCAATTTATGCATGTTTTTATGGTTTTTCTCACTGAAAATTAAAAAACAAGATTTTTCTCACTTTGATGGATGTTTCTTGGATGGTTATGAGTGTTAGTCACTTTTATGGTTTTTGTCACTGAGAATAAAAAAACAGGATTTTTCCCACTTTGATGGATGTTTCTTGGATGTCAACAACAATTGAAGGATGTTTCATGATACTCAACAGCAATTTATGCATGTTTTTATGGTTTTTGTCACTGAGAATGAAAAACAGGATTGTTCTCACTTTGATGGATGTTTCTTGGATATCAACAACAATTGAAGGATGTTTCATGGTTGTCAGCAGCAATTTATGCATGTTTTTATGGTTTTTCTCACTGGTAATGAAAAAACAGGATTTTTCTCACTTTGAAGGATGTTTCTTGGATGGTTATGAGCGATAGTCTCTTTTTAAGGTTTTTTTCATTGAAAATGAAAAAATAAGATTTTTCTCACTTTGATGGATGTTTCTTGGATGCCAACAACAATTGAAGGATGTTTCATGGTACTCAACAGCAATTTATGCATGTTTTTTTGGTTTTTGTCACTGAGAATGAAAAACAGGATTTTTCTCACTTGAAAAAACAGTATTTTTCTCACTTTGATGGATGTTTCCTGGATGTCAACAACAATTGAAGGATGTTTCATGGTCTCCCCCTCCGTCCAACCCCCCCCCCCCAAACTTTTTTTTTCAGTTTTTTTTTACTTTTTTTTTTACATCTCTTAGAATGTCATGAAACACACTTAAAACACAAAAAAATCATATTTAATATTTTCCAACTTCAAAATGGGAATGATACAGATATTTATGTCGCAACTTTTACTATTAGGAAAATAATGCTTGTAGTGACCGTTTTTTTTTTAACTTTTTTTTTAACTTTTTTTTAGCTTTTTCTTCAACTTTTTTTTTTTACATATCTTAGAATGTCATGAAAAACACTTAAAACATTAAAATATTCACATTTAATATTTTCCAACTTCAAAATGGGCACACACAAAAACTTACACACACACAAAAACACACACACAAAAAATTACACTCACACAAAAACTTACAAACACACACAAAAACTTACACACACACACACACAAACACACACACACACAAAAACTTACACACACACAAAAACTAACACACACACAAAAAAAAACACACACACAAAAAAACTTACACACACAAAAACTTACACACACACAAAGGTCTGATTACCAATCCAATGAACCCCTTTCGAAGTTTATATGACCATACTTTCTATAAAAAATTTTTATACCCCTAGGGCATAACTTACAACCCTTGCCCTGAGGGCTGGGGGAATGTGTTATCCTCAAGTACATCATTTCCAGACCTTTTAAATATGTTGAACAAAATGGCAATGTCAAAATTTTGATTGGAATTCTTTGGGGAAATGATGGGCGTGGGGAGGCATTTCCCCTCTGATCACTTTTGACTAATAAATTAGTCTATAAGAACCTTATAGAATCTTATAGTTATGCCCCAGGGCATAACTTACAACCTTAGCCCTGAGGGCTGTGGGGGGTTGTCATACTCAAAGAAATAAATTCTAGACTTTCATCTACGCTCAAAAAATGGCTATATCAAATAATGATTGCAAGTGTTTGGGGAAATGATGGGCTTGGCGGTGGGCATTCACCCTCTGATCGCTTTGACTATTAATAAGGGCACTAGCCCTCTCAAATCCCAATTAAATAAGCCCTTTTAGAAGTTTCTATGACAACGCTTTCTATAAAAGCCTTATGTGCCCCAAGGGCATAAATTATAACGTTTTACTTGGGGGCTATGGGTGGTTTGTCATTCTTAAAGACATAATTTCTGGACCTTTCAACCTCGTTGAGTAAAATGGCTATCGAAAAATTTTGATTGAATGTGTTCAGGGAAATGGCGGTCGTGAGAGGGAGGTTAGTTGCCCTCTTCAATCACCTTAGACTTTTAGAAAGGGCACTAGCCCTTTCAATTTCCAATCGAATGACCTGTTTTTGAAGTCTATGCGACAGCACTTTCTATAAAAACCCTATGTGCCTCAGGGTATAACTTACAACTCTTGCCCTGAGGGTTCTGGGGGGGGGAGTTGTCATCCTCAAAAACATAATTTCCAGAACTTTAAACTATGTTGAACAAGATGGCTATCTCAAAATTTTGATTGGATGTATTTGGGGAAATCGTGGGCTTGAGAGGGCGGTTAGATGCCCTTCAATCACTTTCGACTTACAACTCTTGCCCTGAGGGTTCTGGGGGGGGGGGGGGTTGTCATCCTCAAAAACATAATTTCCAGAACTTTAAACTATGTTGAACAAGATGGCTATCTCAAAATTTTGATTGGATGTATTTGGGGAAATCGTGGGCTTGAGACGGCGGTTAGATGCCCTTCAATCACTTTCGACTATTAAAAAGGGCACTAGCCCTTTTAGTTTCCAATGGCCTTTTTGAAGTTTCTACAATAACGCTTTCTATAAAAACCTTATATGCTCCCAGGGCATAACTTACAACCCTTACCCTGACGGCCATGTGTTTAAATGTAATTCATTTAAACTTTTTCAGTAAAGTACAAATTATATTTTGGCTTTTAGAAAGCATAGGGGAACCCTAATCATATTAATTTCTGTTCGTTTTGAGTTTGACTATGTTTTTAATTTTAATTTCTGTCTCTTTTGAGTTTCATTTATTTATTGATACTGATTTGTGATAGTTGTAGGCTAGGTAGACTATTTGATTCTACTTTTGTTAATTTTTGTTTTAATGGAGTTCTTTACCTTTTTTTGAAAAAATTATTTTGTGAATTTTTTTTAACTAATATATGAAAAGAACCAGCTTATTATGCTGATTTCAAATATATAAAATTCATCAAGTTTCGTGTTACCCATCAAAAGTTAAGAGCCTGAGAAAATTTGCCTGATTTTTGAAATAGGAGGGAAACAGACCCTAAACTTTGAGGCTTCTGCTGTATAAAGCATAACACTTAAGCCCTATTCAAGATGTAAACTTGCTAGTATCAAGATTTAAATCATTACTTAACATGCAGGTGCGCTTAATAGACCAATAGTTGGCATGCTTGCGCGCTCTCATGTGGAAAGGGTTGGAAACATGCATTCCATTTAATTGTTCTGAAAAGCGGACAATGCCGTGCTCACGTAACACCCACGTGTGTGCCGTGCTCAGTTACAAGCGGGGATTCCCCACGGGCCCTTGAAGAAAGAATTCATGCGATATTACAGTATTCCCAGTAAATCTGCTAAGTTAAGCAAGATTGCGTCACCCCCAAAATAAGTAAATGATCCCTATTACATAGGCCTCTCCGCTTGACTAGTGGACTCTAACAGGTCCTATTACGTAACACCCAAAGAAATCATTTGTATAAGTAAACAAACCCTACTATGTAACAAACAAGTACATCGTGAAGTAAAAAAACCTCTATTATGTAACATACAGGTGTACTATACCGTTACAGGTGTACTATGGTATTGCGTAAGACTTAGGTGCGCGTAATAACTCCTTGAGGGGATAGCAGCTCCAATAATATACACCCTATGGGCCAGTTTAAACATGGAATCCCTTCATTATTAATACTGAAATTCATGGAAGCACTATCAGAGGTAAAACTATAGCGTTACCTATAGTAAAGGCCATAAGGCTCCAATATTTTATTATTTATTAATTTTTTTCCCAGAGATACTGCATATGGAAGGGGTCGTCGTAGAAACTTCAAAGGGGGCTCATTTGATTGGAAATCGAGAGTTCTAGTGTCCTTTTTAAGGGTCAAATGGGATTGGAAATCAAATAAAACCCCTTCCACGCCCACCAGTTCCCCAAACACATTCAATCAAAATTTTGAGATAGTCATTTCGTTCAACGTAGTTGATTTCCAGATAGAAATTATGTTTTTGTGAAGCACACTCCCCCACAGCCCTCAGGGCAAGGGTTGTAAGTGATGCCCTGGGGGCATATAAGGTTTTTATAGAAAGCTTTGTCGTAGAAACTTCAAAAAGGACTCATTCAATTGGAAATTCAAAGGGCTAGTGCCCTTTTTAATAGTCGAAAGTGATTGGAGGAAAACTAACCCTCCCCTCACGCCCACCTTTTCCCCAAACACATCCAATCAAGATTTAGAGATAGCCATTTTGTTCAGCTTAGTTGAAAATTCAGGAAATTAGGTCTTTAAGGATAACAACCCCCACCCCCCATAGCCCTCATGGCAAGGATTGTAAGTTATGCCCTGGGGACATATAATATTTTTATAGAAAGCGTTTTCGTAGAAACTTTAGGAAGGGCTCATTCGATTGGAAATATAAATGGCTAGTTCCCTTTTTAATAGTCGAAAGTGATTGGAAGGCAACTAACACCCCTTCCACGTCCACTATTTTCCTAAACACATCCAATCAAAACTTTGATATAGCCATTTTTTTCAACTCAGTTGAAAGTTCTGGAAATTATATGTCTGAGCAAGACACTCCCCAAAGAGTTTTCAGGGCAAGGGTTATAAGTTATGCCCTGGGGTTATATATGGTTCTTTTGGAAGGAATCCTCGTATAAACTTCAGAGAGGGCTAATTTAATTGGAAATTGAAAGTTCTAGTTCTTTTTAAGCTTCAAAAGATATCGGAGGGTAACCAGCTTCCCCCCCCCCCACCCAAACCCTTTTTTCTCAAATGTATCCAATAAAAATTTCAAGATAGCTATTTTGTTAAAAATAGTACAAAGATCACATAACAAAAATTCCGGTGTCGACTCAACCCCCCAGGGCCCGGGAGCAGGAGTTATAAATTATGCTCTGGGGGCATATATGGGTCTTATGGAAGGGATGCTAGTATTAACTTCCAAAAGGGCTCATTTGATTGGAAATTGAAAGTTCTAGTTCACTTTTTAAGAGTCTAAAGAGATTGGAGGGGACTTAGCCCCCCCCTCCACGCCCTTCATTCCCCCAGGGCCAGAGGGCAGGTGCTTAAAGTTATACCCTGGGGGAATATATGGTTCCTATTGATGGGATGCTCGTATAAACTTCAGAGAGGGCTCATTTGATTAGAAATTGAAAGTTTGAGCTCACTTTTTAATAGTCAAAAGAGATCCGAGGGCAAATAGCCCCCACCCACGCCTTCTTTTTCCAAGCCCTTCCGCTGAAAATTTTGAGATAGCTATTCTATTTAAAATAGTTCTAAATTTGTACAAAGACAGTTCCGGTGTCGAAACATCACCCCAATGCCCGAGGGGAGACGTCCTAAGGTATACCATAAGGGCATGTGCGGTTTTTATGAAAGGGATGTTCGTATAAACTTCATAGAGGGCTCATTTGATTGGAAATTGAAAGTTCTAGTTCACTTTTTAAGAGTCAAGAGAGTTAAGGGCAACAAGCCCCCCTCACACCCTTTTTTTCCCAAACCCATTTGCTACAAATTTTGAGATAGCCAGTTTTTTGGAATTTGTTCAAAAATTAGATAACAAAACTCCGCCCATGGCCCGGGGGATAGGCGTTGTAAGTGTTGTTCTGGGGGAATATATGGTTCTTATGAAAGGGCTGCTCGTATAAACTTCAGAGAGGGTTCATTTGATTGGAAATTAAAAGTTTTAGTTCAATTTTCAAGAGTCAAAAGATATCCAAGGGCAACCAGCCCCCCCCCCCCACGCAACCTTTTTCCCCAAGCACATCCAATAAAATTTTTATAATGAACATGGATTATTGCCACAATGTTTCGGTCAAATGTTCGTGGCTGGATGTAATATCCATGAATACTTAACCAGAACAGCATCCCAGATAAGACGACCTCAGGCTTTAACTCGCAGATCATTCTTCTCTATCCGTCACGTGGGACCAGGGTTTTATAATAGTTTACCAAATGAATTATTAGTTCATGAAAATATTGCAAGTTTTAGGAGTAGGTTAAAATCTCTGTGTTTTGGTGAGTATAATATTTCTTAGCGATTTTCTCTTGAGGGGTCTCTCAGTTATATTTTGGTTATTTTTTATTGTGGTTGTGTGAGGATGGTAGTGAGAGAACGGTAATAAATAGTTATAGTTTGTTTTTTTTTGGGGGGGGGGGGCTGCACTAAGTTGGAGGAGGTTGTGCCGTACTTTTTTTTATCTCTTTTCTTTTTTCATTTATTCATTTTTTTACGTTATTGATAACAATGTATATATCAGTTTTTTTTTTGAAGGGTGTATAGCCTAAACAAGTTTGCTTCTGGTGGTTCATTTATTTATTTGTTTGGTTCAAATAAAAACCCTTATCAGTTATAATAGCCATTTCATTAATAATAGTTCAAAGGTCAGATGAGAAAAAATCCTTTGTTGACGCAAACCCCCAGGGCCCGGAGGCAGACGTTATGAGTAATGCTCTAGGGGCATGTATAGTTCTTATGGAAGGGATGGTCGTATAAACTTCGGAGGGCTCATTTGATTGGAAATTGAAAGTTCTGGTTCACTTTTTAAGAGTCAAAAGAGATCGCTGGGCAGCTAATCCCCCCCTCCACGCCCTAAGTGCATCAGATAAAAATTTTGAGATAGACATTTTGTTAAAAATAGTTCAAAGTTCAGATAACAAAAAACTCCGGTGTCGACACATCCCCCAGGGCCCGGGGATAGGCGTTGTAAGTTATGCCCTGGGGGTATATATGGTTGTTATGGAAGGGATGCTCGTATATACTTCATAGAGGGCACATTTGATTGGACATTGAAAGTTGTAATTCACTTTTTAAGAGTCAAAAGTGATTGGATGGCAGATAGCCCCCCCCACTCTCCATTTATTTTTTTTCCCAGAGGCACTTCATATAGAAGGGGTCGTCGTATAAACTTCGAAGGGGGATCATTCGATTGGAAATTGAGATTTCTAGTACCCTTTTTAAGAGTCAAAAGTGATCGGAGGGCAACTAGCCCCCGAAGCTCTTTTTCCTCAAATACATTTGATAAGAAATTTGATGTAGCCATTTTGTTAAAAATAGTTTAAAGATAACTCCGTATAACAAAAACTCCTTTACGTATGGCCATTTCGATAAAAATAATTCAAAGGTCAGATAAGAAAAACTCCTGTCGACACCCCCCCCCCAGGGCCCCGGTCAGGCGTTATAAGTATTGCTTTGGGAGCATATATGGTTCATATGGAAGGTATGCTCGTATAAACTTAGGAGAGGGCGCATATGATTGGAAATTGAAAGTTCTCGTTTAATTTTTAAGAGTCAAAAGAGATCGGAGGGCAAATAGCCCCTCTCTCTCTCCACGACTTTGGGTTTATGGGATGGATAAACCCATCCGATAAAAATTTGAGGTGACCATTTTGTTAAAAATAGTTCAACCATCAGATATTAAAACTCTGGGGTCAACACAACCCCCCAGGGCCCAGGGACAGGCGTTGTAAGTTATACTGTGGGGATACTCATGGTTCTTATAGAAGGGATGCTCGTATAAACTTCAGAGAGGGCTCATTTGATTGAAAATAGAAAGTTCAAGCTCACTTTTAAAGAATCAAAAGAGACTGAACGCTATTTAGCCCCCCCCCCATGTTTTTTTCCCCAAAACCGTCTGATAAAAATTTTGAGATAGCCATTTTGTTAAAAATAGTTCAAACATCAGATAATAAAAACTCCGAGGTTGACATATTCCCATTTTTTCATTTTGATATTGTTACTTTGATATCAGTTTTGATATTTGATGAATATTTGATTTTTTTTTAAGTTTGATTTTGAAATAAGGAATTTTTAAAAACTTGAAACTTTTTGCAATCAAAAACGAACAAAATTTCCGAAAATAAGTTTTTCAATGAAAAGTAAAGGCCATTTTAAACTTAAGCTCAGCAGGTACAAGATATTAGAAGCTTGGTTTCTAATACCCTCAGAAAAGCTTTATCCAAAAAGAAACATATTGAGGAGAATCTAACAAGAGATGAAATAAAGGTCCTCACAGATCTCAAGAAAGATACCAACATCATAATTACCAAAGCTGATAAAGGCAATACAATAGTAATCCTCAATGAGACCGAGTACGTCAGCAAATCATTAAACCTCCTGAATAACAACAAAGTATATGAAAAAGTTAATGTCAATGCTGTAAAGGTTGCTTATGATAATGTAAAAAAAAGCTTTGGATAATCTTAGTCTCACAAATAGGATTAATGATCAACTTTATCGGAAACTCATTCCTGTCAGACCAGTCATTCCTAGATTTTATGGTGCACCCAAAATTCACAAACCAGATATTCCCTTTAGACCTATTGTGTCAAAAATAGGTTCAGCTACACAAAAGTTGGAAAGGTATTTGGCTGGTATTTTAAGATCCATAACTCTTAGCAGCCAACACACAATAAGAAATACCAAAGAAGCAATTGAAAGGCTAAAAAGCATCAACATCTTGCAGAATACCACAATGTGCAGTTTCGATGTTGTATCTCTGTTTACTAGCATTCCCTTGCCCCGACTTATACCAGATTTACAATCAGCTTTGGAAAATGATGATTCCTGGAAAGAACTGACCAGCTTAGACACCACAGACATCGTTATTCTCACGTCTTTATGTCTGAACAATGCTTACTTCACCTTCAGGCATCAAACCTACAAACAGAAGTGGGGCATACCAATGGGGTCAGCCTTGGCACCAGTTCTTAGTGAGGTGTTTCTACAATATATCGAAAATAATATCTTCAAGCAGGACTCCAAGGATCTCCAACTCTACATGAGATATGTAGATGATTGCTTAATAATTTGGAATGGGACAGAAGACAAATTAAGATCCTTTCTCAATACTTTTAACCAGCAGGATCCAGATATAAAGTTCACCATTGAACTTGAAAATAACCACAGTTTACCCTTCTTAGATGTTCTCATTACCAAACGGGAAACTAGGTTTGACTTGAGTGTATATAGAAATCCAACTCATAGTGATAGATATCTGAGATATGACTCTTATAACCACCCAATAATTAAAAATTATGTAGTCTATTCGTTGGTTGATAGAGCATTTGTAGTGTGTTCCTCTGATTTGGAGCTGAAGGCTGAACTTGATCATATAAAAGATGTTCTTATAGGCAATGGCTACCCCCAACAAGTCATTGATAAGGTTATCTCTTGGAGAAAGATTAGCACGAAAACCAAGAGCTCCCCTAAGAGTGAAGATGGTAAACCCTTTTTGTCATTACCTTATATTAAGGGGATTACTGACATTTTAAGCTCCAACCTCACTAAGCTTGGCTTTAAGGTGTTTTTTCCTTCTGGAATGACCGTCTCCTCCTTCTTAAACAAAGGCAAAGATAAGATCACTTCAGATCCATCAGGAGTATATGAGATTCCTTGCAGTTGTGGTGATACCTATATAGGTTGTACCATGAGATCTCTACATCACCGATTAAAAGAACATGCTGATTCCATTGCCTTAAAAAGACAAAGCTTAAGGAGGAAGATACTTTTTCTGCACTGGCCCATCATATTTTTGAAAACCCTTCTCACTCCGTTGATTTTGACCAGGCTCAACTTATTGCTATTGTTCCACAACTCTTAAAGCAGAAAATCAGAGAAGCTCTGGAAATTGCTAAAAACAAACCAGCCATTAATAAAGACAATGGAGAGTTCCGCATCAGGGAAATTTGGGAGCCCATTACCCATAGGCTAAGAACTCGCAAAAAACTCCACCCTACTTCTATAGACCCAACCTTTTTGAGATCTACTAGGATAGCGGCCATCAATGCCTCTACCAAAATCCGGGCCATATTACAACATTAATTCCAGGTTCGACTTATTATTAGTGTTGTTCAGTGATTTTAGTTTTATTTTATTTAGTGATTTTATATTCTGGCAAGAGTCTTGAATTTGAACATGTGGATGACAGGCACAGGTCCTGTCAAAATTATTGTTCCAAGAAAACACAAGATCTGACATCCATAGCTTAGGTAAGCTTATTACCATTATCATGTATAAGAGTCAAGTTGGCTTCAGAGAATAAATTAGTAAGACCTATGGAGGGTATGGCCAAGCAGGTCAAAGATCTATATCTCCTATTCAGGAAGAAAGCTAGAATCATTAATCACCAAAAATTCTTTCAACAATGTAAGAAACAAGATTTAATTCCACACTCTATGAGACCCGGAGTGAAAATATCTAGTAAGAATTATAAATCTGCTCAACACAAAGCTGGCCTAATCTTTATTAATCATAAATTAAAGGACCTTCAACAGAGGAGAAACATGGTTTTTCAACAGATCAATACAATTAGACAGCAACTGAGTAATACTCTTAGCCAAGAAGATTTCACTAAGGTTGGCAAGATCTATGACAAAGATTTTAAGTTTGTTTTTTCAATAACTAGGAAAGTACATGCAGACAAGCTAGAAAAACATAAATTTGAGAAATTTGCTACAAGCGTTACACATAATCCTAGAGCGTCATCAGGTCAAGAAATAATTAATTTAAGTCGACAAAAATTTGACCAAAAGAACTTAAATATTTCTGCAAAAGGATGGAAATTTTCTATCCCCCCCGCAAATATAACAGTAGAAGAAATCATCTCCAATGTAGAGTCAGCTTTAATTCTAAACGAGAAAACAATCAATGTTGATCCACAAGATATTAGAAGCTTGGTTTCTAATACCCTCAGAAAAGCTTTGTCCAAAAAGAAACATATTGAGGAGAATCTAACAAGAGATGAAATGAAGGTCCTCACAGATCTCAAGAAAGATACCAACATCATAATTACGAAAGCTGATAAAGACAATACAATAGTATTCCTCAATGAGACTGAGTATGTCAGCAAATCATTAAGCCTCCTGAATAACAACAAGGTATATGAAAAAGTTAATGTCAATTCTGTAAAGGTTGCTTATGATAATGTAAAAAAAGCTTTGGATAATCTTAGTCTCACAAATAGGATTAATGATCAACTTTATCGGAAACTCATTCCTGTCAGACCGGTCATTCCTAGATTTTATGGTGCACCCAAAATTCACAAACCAGATCAACTTTATACATCAATATTTCAACAATATTGGCCCTTAGACCTATTGTGTCAACAATAGGTTCAGCTACACAAAAGTTGGAAAGGTATTTGGCTGATATTTTAAGATCCATAACTCTTAGCAGCCAACACACAATAAGAAATACCAAAGAAGCAGTTAAAAGGCTAAAAAGCATCAACATCTTGGAGAATACCACAATGTGCAGTTTCGATGTTGTATCTCTGTATACTAGCATTCCCTTGCCCCGACTTATACCAGCTTTACAATCAGCTTTGGAAAATGATGATTCCTGGAAAGAACTGACCAGCTTAGACACCACAGACATCATTATTCTCACGTCTTTATGTCTGAACAATGCTTACTTCACTTTCAGGCATCAAACCTACAAACAGAAGTGGGGCATACCAATGGGATCAGCCTTGGCACCAGTTCTTAGTGAGGTGTTTCTACAATATATCGAAAATAATATCTTCAAGCAGGACTTCAAGGATCTCCAACTCTACATGAGATATGTAGATGATTGCTTAATAATTTGGAATGGGACAGAAGACAAACTAGGATCCTTTCTCAATACTTTTAGCCAACAGGATCCAGATATAAAGTTCACCATTGAACTTGAAAATAACCACAGTTTACCCTTCTTAGATGTTCTCATTACCAAACAGGAAACTAGATTTGACTTGAGGGTATATAGAAAGCCAACTCATAGTGATAGATATCTGAGATATGACTCTTATAACCACCCAATAATTAAAAATTCTGTAGTCTATTCTTTGGTTGATAGAGCGTTTGTAGTGTGTTCCTCTGATTTGGAGCTGAAGGCTGAACTTGATCATATAAAAGTTGTTCTTATAGGCAATGGCTACCCCCAACAAGTCATTGATAAGGTTATCTTTAGGAGAAAGATTAGTACGAAAACCAAGAGCTCCCCTAAGAGTGAAGAAGATAAACCCTTTATGTCATTACCTTATATTAAGGGGATTACTGACATTTTAAGCTCCAAACTCACTAAGCTTGGCTTTAAGGTGTTTTTTTCCTTCTGGAATGACCATCTCCTCCTTCTTAAACAAAGGCAAAGATAAGATCACTTCAGATCCATCAGGAGTATATAAGATTCATTGCAGTTGTGGTGCTACCTATATAGGTCGTACCATGAGATCTCTACATCACCGATTAAAAGAAGATGCTGATTCCATTGATGCCTGCCTTAAAAAGACAAAGCTTAAGGAGGAAGATACTTTTTCTGCACTGGCCCATCATATTTTTGAAAACCCTTCTCACTCCGTTGATTTTGACCAGGCTCAACGTATTGCTATTGTTCCACAACTCTTAAAGCAGAAAATCAGAGAAGCTCTGGAAATCGCTAAAAACAAACCAGCCATTAATAAAGACAATGGAGAGTTCCGCATCAGTGAAATTTGGGAACCCATTACCCATAGGCTAAGAACTCGCAAAAAATTCCACCCTACTTCTATAGACCCAACCTTTTTGAGATCTACTAGGATAGCGGCCATCAATGCCTCTACCAAAATCCGGGCCATATTACAACAATAACTCCAGGTTCGACTTATTATTAGTGTTGTTCAGTGATTTTAGTTTTATTTTATTTAGTGATTTTATATTCTGGCAAGAGTCTTGAATTTGAACCTGATGATGACAGGCACAGGTCCTGTCGAAATTATCGCTCCAAGATAACACAATACCTGACATCCATAGCTTAGGTAAGCTTATTACCATTATCATGGCACTTTACTGAAAACTATATGCGTCTTGAACAGTGTCGGGAAGTATAAACAACATCAAAGTGAATATTTGATGTATAATGATACTAATAGTTGAAAGATCCATCAGTTCAAGAATTTATTTCACTGTAATTTAGTTTTAAAAAATGTAATTTAATTAAAAAAAACAGAATTGTGAGAAAGAGTCAAACTTTAGCGTAAAGAGCGAGGCATCGAAAAGGGACAGTCCCTTTCATATACGGCACAATTTCTGTTCGTTTTAAGTTATAATATTGCTCCTTACTTTCAGTTAAAAACTTGTTTTTTTTTATTTAATTTCTGATCGTTTTCAAATAATGCAGGTTTTGATTTTGGCTCACCATAAATGAATAATTAAAACGAAATTTGCATATTAAATTTACTTTTTTTTGGCTAAATTGCTTTCTTGACAGTTGTTTAATTTTATTTACGAATGTTTTTATTAGTAATAAAAAATATACGCAACATACGAATTAACTTACGTAACGAACTTCTATATTTGTACTTGTTTGTTACGTATGTTAGGGGGTTCACCCCCTAGTCAATACTTTGCTCTTTACGCTAAAGTTCGAATTTTTTTCCAATTCTTTAAGAATGACCCTTTAATCACAAAGGCCGTTAATTAGAATAAGTAGCTCTTATGAAAGTACTAAAAAAGCTTTATCGTAAAGTGCGAGTTATTGACTAGGGGCCAAACTCAATCATATACGTAATATTTTCTGTTCGTTTTCAGTTTTGATGTTAAAAAGTTTTTCAGTTGAAAACTTGTTAAATTAATTTAATTTCTGGTCGTTCTTATAATTGATGTTGGAAAATCCGGCGTGCACTTCATAGCAATGTCCCTTCCCTAATGAAAAAATTCCTGCATGGAAAGATCCCCCCATGTAATCCCCAACCCCCCCCCCCCCCACTACCAGAAAAATCACCCCTTAAAATGTCTGTATACTTCCCAATAACCAATACTATATGTAAACATTGGGCAAAGTTCATATCTTGTAGCCGTTCCCCCGGAGACTGTGGGGGATTAAGTAATCTTGAAGGCATGGTTATTATATTTTTTCTACCATGCTGAACAAAATGGCTGTCTCAAAATTTTGATCAGGTGACTTTGGGAAAAAATGAGCGTTGGAGGGGGAATAGTTGCTCTCCATTTTTTTGGTCACTTAAAAAGGGCACTGGAATTTCTAATTTCCGTCCGAATGAGCCCTCCCGCGATATTCTAGGACTACCTGGTCGATACAATCACCCCCGAGAAAAAAGCAAACAGACACGCATCCGTGATCTTTCTTCTGGCAAAAAATACAGAATTCCATATTTTTGCGGATAGGAGCTTGAAGCTTCTATAGTAGGGCTCTCTGATACGCTGAATTTGACGATGTGATTTTAATTAAGGTTCTATGACTTTTAGGGGGTCTTTCCTCCTTTTTCGAAAATAAGACAAATTTCTCTCTTGCAACTTTTGATGGGCAGGATTAAACTTGATGGAACTTATATATTTGAAATCAGCATAAAAATATGATTCTTTTGATGTATCTATTGGTATCAAAATTCCTTTTTTAGAGTTTCGGCTACTATTAAGCCGGGTCGCTCCTTACTTACAGTTCGTTACCACGAACTGTTTGATAATGATTTCAAAAGACACTATGCCTGTTCACCTTGCGCTACTAAACTGACGAGAAGGGTTTGGAAAAGCCGGTCAGATGTTTCAAAATAAGCGTTTTCCGTGATAATGTAACAGGTTTAATTCACCTCTGAACTCTTTATCATCTTCTGTTTGCTGACCTTTAGCGTGTGAGACAAGCTAAACCAACCAGTTTGAAGTAACTTAGCATTTTTTTTTTTTTTTTTCACTGAGAGATTTTATTATGCACACCTTAATCCACTTTCTCCATTTCAAAGCTCGTGCCAAATGTGAGATCATGCTTAGCCTTAATTTGATTTTTTTTTTTTTTTTTTTATGCTTACCATACATGCTTTTAAAAGTTACAACTCAAAACAGATCAGGCTCATTCAAATAATTTATTAATTCTGTTTCCGCTTTAAATATCATAAGAAATGCCACCTTTATAAACTGCTATTTTCAATGGCTTTGTGCCACAGAGTGCTAATTTTGGCTTAAGTTAATTCAGATTGTTTAAAGTCTAAGTGATAAAGTCTTTTAAGGCTTTTCTATATACTGAATCAAGTGGCAGTTTCATAATTTTAGACTTTAAACAATCTGAATTAATTTGAGCCAATTAGCATTCTGTGGCACATTCGGAGCTTAACCAGGCTGGTTAAGCTCCGAATCAGTACTGCATTTTGTTCTCAAGCAAACCCATGCACTTTATATAGTTTACTCAGTATAAAAAAATTAGACTTTTTGTGGCTACGAACTGTAATTAAGGATTGAATCGGCCTAAAAGTAAGCAAAACTCTTTGAAAAGGGGTTTTGGTAACAAAATGCCCATTAAAAGAATTCGCCTTTTTATGGGGATTAATTTTAAAAAGCTTAATCCACAAAGAAGTTTTTCAAAGAAAAATAAAGAGTTATGTTAAACCAAAGATGAGCAAAAATAAAGCCAAACAATTTTTCAAACGTGAAATTACCATATATCATAATAAATGAAACCCAAAACGAACATAGATTACAATAAATTACCTAGTCAAACTCAAAACGAGCTGAAATTACGACAAGAAGAATAGGGATAATGCCCTGAGCATAATTTTTACTTTGCTGAAAACAATCTTTATTTCGAGTTATGTGTTTTTATTTCTCATAACGTGAATAAAAAATCAAAAGAAAAACAAATCACCATCATAACCAATATTACTGAAAATAACAACAAATACATAATTTGTCTTTAGAAAGCGCACGGGGGGGGGGGGGGTACTATTCTTTGCGTTAGTTTCTGCTCGTTTTGAGTTTGACTTGGTTATTTACTGTAATTTCTGTTCGTTTTGGGTTTCATTTGTTTATTGATGTTGATTTATAGCGGTTTTACGATTGAAAAATTATTTTGTTTTATTTTTGCTCATATTTAGTTTAATATAACTGTTCTTTTCTTTGAAAAACTTCTTTTGTGGAACAAGGTTTTTTAAAGTTACTTTCTGTTCGGTGTTGATTGACATTTTTCCTTTGTTTAGAAAAGAATATTATTAAATATTTTTGGTTTACTCTGTAAGAATCCAGATTTTGGTTCACTATTTACATGTTGGATAGTTTTAAATAATTATTTCACTATAATGCTTTGGACTGATTGGCAGAGTGAATTTTTTTTTAAATATATTGGTTGAAAATCTGCATTTGTTTGGGGTTCTAGAGGGATGACGGAACTTTCACCCCCATCATGTTACGACCTTGAACATAGACAAAAATTAATCAGCTATTCCTCTCCAGATGTGCTGAAAGTTTCAAAATTTCCTTAACCTTCCCCTGGATATCGCAGATGCACACTTTTGACAACCTTGGATGCACACAGTACATTTATATTTAGTTCAACTTCCGGCTCAACAATCCCTGACATTTTCAAAATAATTTCTTTTGATTTAGTTTAACACCCCCTCCCCCCAAAAACTACTACACATAGTTTATTTTCTAGGCACTTTTAGACATTAAGAATAAACGTAAAGCAAATTGTGGCAGACATTCTCGTAAGGCCTTGGCAAGACTTAAATTTAACTTATTGTGACCGTCCCATTCTTTTTCTGTCGGGTTTGCTCCCTTCTTTAAATTAATTAAAAAAAAAAAAGTTTTTTTTTAACTGAAAGTAAGGAACGACGTTAAAACTTGGGGGGGGGGGGGCTAGGATCTGGAGTGCAAACTGGGTTCCGGAGGGGGGCAGTTGCCCCCTAACCTATAACAAATTACGCCCTGACAAAAAACAACTCTTTTGGTGTCACTTCTTAAGTAGATAATGCAAATATTGCATACATATAAATAAAATCTACAAACAAGTTCATCGAAATAATTTTACATCGATCTTTTATGTAATTAAATGAAAAAAAACAAGTTTTTTTTTAACTGAAAGTAAGGAACGACGTTAAAACTTAAAACGAACAAAAATTATTCCGTATATGAAGGGGGCTGTCCCCTCCTCAACGCCACACTCTTTAAGCTAAAGTTTTTTTATTTTTAAAAAAAATAGTTTTGTGAGAAATTCAAACTTTCTCTTAAATAGCGAGGCGTTGAGGAGGGGACATCCCCCGTCATATACGGACTAATTTATGTTCGTTTTAAGTTTTAATGTCGCTCCTTACTTTCAGTTAAAAAAAACTTGTTTTTTTTTATTTAATCTTTGAACATTTTTGAATTAATACAGGTTTTGATTTTGGCTAACCTTACAGGAATAATTTCAACAAAATTTTCATCTTCAATTTTCTTTTATTTGGTTGAATGGCTTTCTCGAAAGTTGTTTAGTTTTATATACGAACGTTTCTATTAGTAATAAATATAAGTAAATTACGAATTAACTTACGTAACGATCTTCTATATTCATAAATTTTGAACACGTATATTAGGGGGTTCGCCCCCTAGTCAATACCTTGCTCTTTAAGCTAAAGTTCGAATTTTTTTCCAATTCTTTCAAAAAGACCCCTTAATCACAATCAGTTGATCATTTGAAATCAGTGGAAAAACTTGTTTTTTCTTATTTAATTTCTGATCTTTTTCTTTAATAATGCTGGGAAATCCGGCGCCCCCTTCATAGCACTGTCCCTTCCCCCATGAAAACTTCCTTCATGGAAAGATCCTCCCATATAGAATCCGACCCACCCCCACCCCCCCCTACCAGAAAAAATCCCCCCTGAAAACTTCTGTTTACTTCCCAATAACCAATACTATATGTTAACATTGAGTAAAGTTCATAACTTTCAGCCCTCTCCCCGGGGACTTCGGATTAAGTCATTCTAAAATACATTTTTATCATATTTTCTACCATGCTGAACAAAATGGCTATCTCAAAATTTTGATCGGGTGACTTTGGGAAAAAAATGAGCGTGGGAGGAGGCCTAGTTGCCCTCTATTTTTTTGGTCACTTAAAAAGGGCACTAGTACTTTTAATTTCCGTTCCAATGAGCCCTCCCACGATATTTAAGGGCCACTGGGTCGAAACGATAAATTTAACTTATTGTGACCGTCCCATTCTTTTTCTGTCGGGTTTGCTCCCTTCTTTAAATTAATTTAAAAAAAAGTTTTTTTAACTGAAAGTAAGGAACGACGTTAAAACTGGGGGGGGGGCTAAGATCTGGAGTGCAAACTGGGTTCCGGAGGGGGGTAGTTGCCCCCTAACCTATAACAAATTACGCCCTGACAAAAAACAACTCTTTTGGTGTCACTTCTTAAGTAGATAACAAACAAGTTCATCGAAATGATTTTACATCGATCTTTTGTGTAATTAAATAAAAAAAAACAAGTTTTTTTTAACTGAAAGTAAGGAACGACGTTAAAACTTAAAACGAACAGAAATTATTCCGTATATGAAGAGGGCTGTCCCCTCCTCAACGCCTCGCTCTTTACGCTAAAGTTTTTTTATTGTTTAAAAAAATAGAGTTGTGAGAAAGTCAAACTTTAGCGTAAAGAGCGAGGCGTTGAGGAGGGGACAGCCCCCTTCATATACGGAATAATTTCTGTTCGTTTTAAGTTTTAACGTCGTTCCTTACTTTCAGTTAAAAAAAAACTTGTTTTTTTTATTTAATTTTTGAACTTTTTTTAATTAATACAGGTTTTGATATTTGCTCACCATACATGAATAATTAAAAAAAAATTTGCATATTAATTTTACTTTTATTTGGTTAAATGGCTTCCTTGAAAGTTGGTTAATTTTATTTACGAACGTTTTTATTAGTAATATATATACGTGACTTACGAATTAACTTACGTAACGAATTTCTATATTCAAAAATTTTTAACACGTATATTAGGGGGTTCGCCCCCTAGTCAATACCTTGCTCTTTAAGCTAAAGTTCAATTTTTTTGCAATTGTTTAAAAAAGACCCCTTAATCACAATCAGTTGATCAGTTGAGAGCAGCGGAAAAACTTGTTTTTCCGAATTTAATTTATGACCTTTTTGTTTAATAATACTGGTAAATCCGGCGCCCCATTCATAGAAATGTCCCTTCCCCCATGAAAACTTATTTTATGGAAAGATACCCCCATATAACCCCTGACCCACCCCCACCTACCAGAAAAAATCCCCCCTGAAAACGTCTGTTTACTTCCCAATAACCAATACTATATGTTAACATTGCGTAAAGTTCATAACTTTCAGCCCTCTCCCCGGGGACTTCGGGGGATTAAGTCATTCTAAAATACATTTTTATCATATTTTCTACCATGCTGAACAAAATGGCTATCTCAAAATTTTGATTGGGTGACTTTTGGAAAAAAATGAGCGTGGGAGGGGGCCTAGTTGCCCTCCATTTTTTTGGTCACTTACAAATGGCACTAGAACTTTTAATTTCCGTTCCAATGAGCCCTCCCACAATATTTAAGGGCCACTGGGTCGAAACGATCACCCCTAGGGGAAAAAACAAAGCAAAAAACAAAAAAACAAATAAACACGCTTCCGTGATCTTTCTTCTGGCAGAAAAAAAATGTGAAATTCCACATTTTTGTAGATAGATGCTTGAAACCTTTACAGTAGAGTTCTCTGATACGCTGAATATGATGGTGTGATTTTCATTAAGGTTCTATAGCTTTTAGGGGGTCTTTCCCCCTTTTTTCTAAAATCAGCCAAATTTTCTCAGGTGCTTAACTTTTGATGGGTAAGACTACACTCGATGAAACTTATATATTTGAAATCAGAATTAAAATTTGATTCTTTTGATGTATCTATTGGTATAAAAATTAGTTTTTTAGAGTTTCGGTTACCATTGAGCTGGGTCGCTCCTTATTTACAGTTCGTTACCGCGAACTGTTTGATACTAATGATATGCAGGACATTAGAGCATTGTATTTCCGCTATTGTAAATTCTTTTGTTGTTGTTGTTTGGGGCTCAATGGTAACCGAAACTCTAAAAACGGAATTTTGATACCAATAGATACATCAGAAGAATCAGGTTTTAATTCTGATTTCAAATATATAAGTTTCATCAAGTTTAATCATACCCATCAAAAGTTACGCGTCTGAGAAAATTTGGCTCATTTTCGAAAAAAGGGGGAAAGACCCCCTAAAAGTTATAGAACTTTAATGAAAATCACATCATAACTTTAATGAAAATCACATATTCAGCGTATCAGAGAACCCTACTGTAGAGGTTTCAAGCTCATATCTACAAAAATGTGTAACTTTCCATTTTTTGCCAGAAGAAAGATCACGGATGCGTGTTTATTCGTTATCTTTTTTTTCCAGGGGTGATCGTATCGACCCAGTGGTCCTAGAATATCATGGGAGTGCTCATTGAAACAGAATTTTAAAGTTCTAGTGCCCTTTTTAAGTGACCAAAAAAATGGAGGGCAACTAGGCCCCCTCCCACGCTAATTTGTTTTCCAAAGTCACCCGATCAAAATTTTGAGATAGCCATTTTGTTCAGCATGGTCGAAAATATGATAAAATTATCTTTTAGGATGACTTAATCCCCCAAAGTCCCCGGGGGGAGGGCTGAAAGTTATGAACTTTACTCAATGTTAACATTTAGTATTGGTTATTGGGAAGTATACAGCCGTTTTCAGGGGGATTTTTTGTGGTAGGTGGGGGGAAGGGAGGGTTGGGGGTTATAAGGGAGGATCTTTCCATGAAGGAAGTTTTCATGGGGGAAGGGACATTGCTATGATGGGGGCGCCAGATTTCCCAGCATTATTAAAGAAAAAGATCAGAAATTAAATAAAAAAACAACAACAAGTTTTTCAACTGATCAACTGATTGTGATTAAGGGGTCATTTTTAAAGAATTAGAAACAAATTTGAACTTTAGCTTAAAGAGCAGGGTTTTGACTAGGGGGCGAACCCCCTAATATACGTATTAAAAATTTATGAATATATAAGTTCGTTACGTAAGTTAATTCGTAAGTTACGTATATTTATTACTAATAAAAACGTTCGCAAATAAAATTAAACAAGTTTCGAGAAATCCATTTATCCAAATAAAAGTAAAATTAATATGCAAATTTTGTTTTAATTATTCATGTACGGTTAACCAGTATTAAAACCTGCATTAATTCAAAAACGTTAAAATATTAAATAAGAAAAACCAAGTTTTTTTTAACTGAAAGCAAGGGGCGACATAGAAAATCAAAACGAACAGAAATTATTCCGGATATGAAAGGGGCTGTCCCCTCCTCAACGCCTCGCTCTTTACGCTAAAGTTTGACTTTCTCACAAATCTATTTAATAACAATAAAACAACTTTAGCGTTAAGAGTGAGGTGTTGAGGAGGGGACAGCCCCCTTCATATACGGAATAATTTTTGTTCGTTTTAAGTTTTAACGTCGTTCCTTACTTTCAGTTAAAAAAAAACTTGTTTTTTTTCATTTAATTACATAAAAGATCGATGTAAAATTATTTCGATGAACTTGTTTGTAGATTTTATTTATATGTATGCAATATTTGCATTATCTACTTAAGAAGTGACACCAAAAGAGTTGTTTTTTTGCCAGGGCGTAATTTGTTGTAGGTTAGGGGGCAACTGCCCCCCTCCGGAACCCAGTTTGCACTCCAGATCCTAGCCCCCCCTCCAAGCTGAAACTTATTTGCTTCAAAAATCTTGTCAAAACTAAGATAAGCCTGCATAATTCAGAGAAACGGGCCAGTTTTCTTTAGTAATTCTTTGGATTTATGGTACCATAAGGCGTTTTTTATTTCTCACTGACATTTTCACTTGATCTGGAAAAGTTTGGTCCACCTTACCCCCCCCCAAAGGGTCTAACGAAATTACGCCCCTACTGTTAGTGTTATATCACACTTATGGATGGTAGCATTGATGAAAACCACGTAGATATGAGGAATAGCTTTCAAATGAGCCATTAGACGTCACTCTAAAAAGTTGTGGTAGCCCAGTGGCCCCGGATTTTCCCACTTGAGATAATACATCCAAAATGCCGTTTTTTAGTGCCATTTGGAACTTTCTGATGGGGGAATTTATGGGATTAAAGGACGTATATATGAGTGATATCTTTTATATTAGCTACTAAAAATTTGTCTAGGATACAGGCGATACCAAAACGCCCAATAACAGTACGCCCATACCGATACGCGTGATATCGATACGTCCGATACCAATACAGCGTACAGTCCATTTTCCCCAAGGACAATGAAGGGTCATATCATCATTAAAACCATAGATATTAGACCTTTGAACTATGATGAACAAAATGGCTATCTTAAAATGTTGATTGGATGAATTTAGGGGTAGGGGGCCTGTAGAGAGGGGGGCTAGTTGCCCTCCAATCTTTTTTATGAGTTAAAAGGGCACTTACAAAATTAATTCCGTTTTGAATGAGCTATTACACATCTCTCAATGATGCTCTGGCCGCGCCCCTAGCCCTGCTAGAAAAAAAAGGAATAAAAAACGGGAGACAGATCAGTGCTACCGATACAAAAAAGCGATTTTCTTTATTGTTGAAGGAGAGGGACTGTAATTTTCCTTTCAAAGATTTTCGGCCATTCTGATTCCAATGGTACGCTTTTCATTTTAATCTGACGCCATTTTTGAGGGGTCTCAGGGTTTTTTTTAAATCACCATAAATTTCTTTTGCAATATACTTTTACTTTTAAGACAAACCGAAATAATAATCATTCCTGAATCAGTGTCAGATGGCAATTTTTTTTCACTAGGTAGCTTTTTTCTAAACGCAGGTTTTAACTTTTGGTTGCTATGGGCTGTGGTTCGCGCTTTACTAGGTTGCAGCTACCGCTGCAACCATAATTTGGAACTGGCTGATGGCGGAATTTATAGGAAGGAAGGACGTTTATATGAACAATATCTTTTATATGAGCTACTAAAAATGGGGATATCAGTAGAAGTGACCCTATAACTCCGAACAGGACCACGTGGTCCTGTCGGCATTTTTAATGCTGACGGGGCACCAAATATGGGCATGGAATCCCTAGGGAGAATGATTGCGTAATGGGGTCAATGACCTCTTAGAATGCCCCCTATTGATCTCGTACCCACACCAAATAAGGGCATAGAGTCATTAGGGAGAACACGTGGTTAATGGGGTCAATGACCTAAATTGATTGCGTAATCAAAGTGTGTCAACAACAACAACATCGACCATGACATTCGCTGAGAGCGTGCACTTACAACAACAACAACATCGACCTTGGAACACCTGTGCTGTCGACCTCAATTCACCTATCGTGAATCAATAATTCCCCTTAGAAACAACAAATTAATTCCCCTTTCTTGACAGATCAATCAATCAATGACATCATCTGTCAGACTTTAAAAATTTTCGCCTAGAAACGATTCTCCAGGAATAGATCCAAATCATTAATGTCATTGCCTCGGAAACAACTCTTTTGGTCGAACTCCAAAGAATATTAATAACCAATGGCCATGGAAACAATTCTCCAAGAAACATCTTAGCGATGAATTGTTTTAGCGCGGGAATCAGGTTTCTTATTAATTTGAAATGCATTAGCGCAGAGATGCCAAAAACAAAAGGAACACGCTGAATTACGTTTAGGGATTATTTGGGCGAAACTGTTTTAGACAGGTTATGGAACTATTTCGGCGAAACAGTTAGAGACATTTTAAAAGATGATTTTTGAAGAGATTTTAGAAGAGAATTTAATGGTGAAACTCTGTGGTCGTTATAATACACAAGTTTCATTTGAACAGTGTTGTGAGGTCCTCTAACCCAACCCCAAAGGGTTCCAATCCTCCTACCCCAACCCCGAAGGCAGCCCCCGGGCCGCAACGGCCCCCCCCGCGCCCCAAGGGCCCCCGGCGCCCCCCCCGGCCCACCCCGACCCCCAAAGGCCATCCCCGGGCCCCCCAAAGGCCCATCGAGCTCCCAAAGGACCAACGGGGTCCCAAAGGCCCTCCACCGGTCCCCAAATGTCCCCCAGGCCCCCAACTGCCCCCTGGATCCCCAAAGGCCCTCCCTGTGCCCCAAAGGCCCTCCCTGTGCCCCCAAAGGCCCTCCCCTGGCCCCAAAAGGTCCCCCGGACCAGAGAAGCGCCGCCGGGATGCGCCGTGGGTCAGGAAAGCGCCGCAGGATGTGCCGCAGGGATGCGCCGCGGGTCAGGAAAGCGCCACAGGAATGTACCGCAGGGATGCGCCACAGGGATGCGCCGCAAAAAAAGTAAACTAAAAAGTAAAAATTTCGAAATCTTATCCCCCAAACGCCCTCCTCAGACCCCCAAAGGCCCGCTCCCGGTCCCCACAGGTCCACCCGAGCTCCCAAAGGCCCACCGGCCCTCAAGGCACCCACAGACCCTCACAGGCTCTCCCCGAGCACCCGTCTTTCGTTGATATGTGTTGTCTGAAACCTATGATTTGGGATGTGTAGTTTGCTACTTCAGGCTTTTCTGAGCTAAGGTTTCCTAGTATTTCCTAGGTGAATGTTGTCTGAAACCAATAGTTTGCGATGAGTAGTTTGCTATTTCAGGCTTTTATGAGCTAGGTTTCTTAGCCTTTCGTTGGTGTGTGTTGACTGAAACTTATGATTTGGGATATGTAGTTTGCTATTTTTGACTTTTCTGAGTTGGATTTCTTAGTCTTTCATAGGTGTGTGGTGTCTGAAACCTATGATTTGGGATGTGTAGTTTGCTATTTTTGACTTTTTTGAGCTGGATTTCTTAGCCTTTCATAGGTATGCGTTGTCAGAAAATTATGATTTGGGATGTATAGTTTGCTATTTCAGGCTTTTCTGAGCTAAGGTTTTCTAGTATTTCGTAGGTGAATGTTGTCTGAAACCAATAGTTTGGGATGAGAAGTTTGCTATTTTTGACTTTTCTGAGCTATGTTTCTTAGTCTTTCTTTGGTGTGTGTTGACTGAAACCGATGATTTGGGATATGTAGTTTGCTATTTTTGACTTTTCTGAGTTGGATTTCTTAGTCTTTCATAGGTGTGTGTTGTCTGAAACATATGATTTGGGATGGGAGGATTGCTACTTTTTACTTTTCTGAGCTGGATTTCTTATCCTTTCATAGTTGTTTGTTGTCTGAAAAATATAGTTTTTGATTACTACTTTGCTCTTTTTGACTAATCTGAGATAGTTGTATTATCATTTCAGATTAGATTGTTTTATGAAAAATATGATTTTTGATATGGACTTTGCTATTTAATACTTTTCATAAAAGTATTTCTTAGTCTTTCGTAGGTGTGTGTTGTCTGAAACCTATGATTTAGGATGTGTGGGTTGCTATTTTTTTGACTTATCTGAGCTGGATTTCTTAGCCATTAGTAGGTGTGTGTTGACTGAAACCTATGATTTGGGATGGTTAATTTGCTATTTTTGACTTTTCTGAGCTATATTTCTTAGCCTATCATATGTGTGTCCTTTCAGAAAATTATGATTTGGGAGGTGTAGTTTGCTTTTTGGACTTTTCAGAGCTAGGATTCTTAGTCACTCATAGGTGTTTGTTGTCTGAAACTTCGAGTTTGGGATGAGTAGTTGGCTATTTCAGACCTTTCTGAGCTAAGGTTTCTTTGTATTTCGTAGGTGAATGCTGTCTGAAACTTATGATTTGGGATACGTAAATTACTATTTCGGGCTTTTCTGAGTTGGATTTCTTAGTCTTTCATAGGTGTGTAGTGTCTGAAACCTATGATTTGGGATGTGTAGTTTGCTATTTTCGACTTTTCTGAGCTAGGTTTCTTAGCCTTTCATAGGTATGTGTTGTCAGAACATTATGATTTGGGATGTGTAGTTTGCTATTTCAGGCTTTTCTGAGCTAAGGTTTTCTAGTATTTTGTGGGTGAATGTTGTCTGAAACCAATAGTTTGGGATGAGTAGTTTGCTATTTTTGACTTTTCTGAGCTAGGTTTCTTAGTCTTTCGTTGGTGTGTGTTGACTGAAACCTATGATTTGGGATACGTAGTTTGCTATTTTTGACTTTTCTGAGTTTGATTTCTTAGACTTTCATAGGTGTGTGATGTCTGAAACCTACGATTTGGGATGAGTAGTTTGATATTTTTGACTTTTCTGAGCTAGGTTTCTTAGCATTTCGTAGGTGTTTGTTGTCAGAAAACTATCGTTTGGGATGACTAGTTTGCTATTTTTGACTTTTCTGAGCTAAGGTTACGCACACACACACACACACACATACTTACAAAAAACTTACACATGCACACGAAAACTTACATGCACATAAAAACTTACATGCACACAAAAACTTACACACACGCACAAAATCTTACACTCACACAAAAAAACTTACACACACACACCAAAACTTACACACACACACTAAAACTTACACACACACACACACAAAAACTTACACACACACACATGAAAACTTACACACACGAAAACTTACACACACACGCCAAAACTTACACACACAAAAACCTACACACACACACACTCACACACAAACTTACACATGCACACTAAAACTTACATTCACAAGAAATCTTACATTCAAAATAAAACATACACACACACACACACACACACAAAACTCACACTCACACACAAAAAAAAGATAAATAACACAAACATGAAAAAAATAACACACACACAAACAATTAAACACACACATACACACACACACTCACAAAAAAACTTACACATTCACACGAAAACTCACATTAAAACAAAAAATTACATTCAAAAAAAAAAATACATAAATACACACACACACACACACAAAAATCACACACACACACACACACACGAAAAAATACACACACACGCAAAAAATTACACACACACAAAAACTTACACACACACACACACACACACACACACACACACACACACACAAAAAACTTACACATGAACACAACAAAAAACTCACACACACACGCACAAAAACTTACACACACACACATACACACACAAAACTTACACACACACACACGAAAACTCACACACACACACGCCAAAAATTACACACACAAAAACTTACACACACACACACACACACACACACAAACTTACACACACACACACAAAAAAACACACACACACACAAACACACACAAACTAACAAACACACACACACAAACTTACACACACAAACAAAATCATAGACACACAAAAAATTACACACACACACACACACAAAAACTAACACACACATGCAAAATCTAACAAGCACAAAAAAACTCAAATTCACACACAAACATACACACACACACACACACTGACACACACGCACACAAACTGACAAACACACACAAACTAACACACACACAAAAACATAAATAAACACAAAAACAGAAACACACACAAACAAAAACAAACACAAACACACACACATACACTAACACAAGCACATGAAAACTAAAATCCACACAAAAACTTACACCACACACACACACACACACACTTCAAAACTTACACACAAAAAAACTTACACACACACAAACTTACACACAAAAACTTACACCCACACGCAAAAACTTACATGCACACAAAAACTTACATGTACACAAAAACTTACACACACACTAAAACTTACAGACACGCACAAAAACTTACACACACACACAAAAACTTACGCACACACACACGAAAACTTACGCACCCACACGAAAACTTACACACACACACTCCAAAACTTACACACACCCAAAAACTGACACACACTTACCATATCACAGTTACATTGTCTTAATTTTTCAAATTTCATTTTGAATTTCTGTCGTGAAATGCAAGAGTTGGAATATTTCAGTAGTGACTTGTTGTGCTTTACCTTCTCACAGTTACAGTCTCTTGATTTTTCGAAGTTTATTTTGAATTTCTGTCCTGAAATGCAAGAGTTGGAAAATTGGGGTCTTAGCCCACCAACCCGACTGGTGGAAATCCACTAACTCAGTATTAGGATCCCAGTCCACCAGTCTGAACGGTGGAAGTTCACTAGCTCAGAATTGGGTTATTAGTCTACCAGTCTGAATGGTGGAAATCCACTAGCTCAATATTGGGGTCTCAGTCCACCAGTCTGAATGTTGGAAATTCACTGCTTAAGTTAGGTTAGGTTAACTTATCATGAACGCTCATGATAAGTTAACCTAACCTTTTCCGGCGAGTATGGTTAGGTTAGGCTAGATTAAGTTAGGTTAGGTTAAGTTAGGTTAGGTTAGCCAACGTACGCTTCACTTAGGTTCGCTTAGGTGAGAGACAGGCTAAATGTTCGGGGTTTGAATAGGTTCGTAGTGGCTAGATGATGCTAGTGGATGAGAATTGAGTAGAGGAGTGGATAGGATCCTAACGCCCTGTTCCTTAGGCAAACCTAGCCTAACCTAACTTAGCCTAACCTAACTTAATCTAACCTAACCTAATCATACACCTAACTTTTTGCCTGACTCTCACCTAACCTAAGTGAAGTGTACGTAGGTTAACCTAACCTAATCTAACCTAACTTAATCTAGCCTATTCTAACCATACTTGCCAGAAAAGTTTAGGTTATCTTATCATGAGCGCTCATGATAAGTTAATCTAACCTAATCTAACTTAAACATGTAGAAATGTTTCTATTTATTTATTAATTTTTATTTATGCCTAACCTAACCTATTGTTTTGGAGGTTAGATGAACGAGTTTCAACGAGTGCCTTTAATAATAGAATGAGTCACTCATTTTCTAATTTAAAAATTTGAGGGGTAAATCCATTAGACAAAGGAGATAAAATTTAATTCAAAATTAGAATAGAACTTTAAATTTTTCATCTCTTTGAGAAAACACCAGAAGTTAAGTGGAACCTTTTTATTTTCTTGGAAAAATTAGAAGAGAACTTTGAATTTTTTATGTCTTTGAGAAATTAAGAACTGAAGTGGAAGCTTTTTCATTTTCATTGGTAAAATTCAGAATTGAGCAAACTTTTTTTACTTCTTTAACAAAATTCAGAAGAGAACTTGAACATTTTGCCCTTCTTCGAGAAAACTCAGAATTAAAGTGATGCACCTTATCTTCATATCGAATATTCAAAATCAATGTATAACTTTTTATATCTTCTATGAAAAATTTGGAACAGAAATTTAAATTTTTCATCTCTTTGCAAAAAATCGGAACTGAATTTAAGAAAATTAGAATTAAAGTGAAACTTTTTATCTTCACTGGAAAATAATCACAATCATAGTATAACTTTTCCTATCTTCTACAGAAAAGTTTAGAACTGAAATTTAAATTTTTATGTCTTTGAGAAATTTTGAACTGAAGTGGAAGGTTTTTTAATTTTCATGGGTAAAATTCAGAATTGAGTTAACTTTTTTCTCTTCTTTAAGAAAATTCAGAAGCGAACTTGAACATTTTGCACTTCTTCGAGAAAACCCTGAATTAAAGTGGAGTTCCTTATCTTCATGTTGAATATTCACAATCAATGTATAACTTTTTCTATCTTCTATGAAAAATTTGGAACAGAACTTTAAATTTTTTATTTCTTTGAGAAAAATCAGAACCAAATTTAAGAAAAATTATAAATAAAGTGAAACTTTTTATCTTCATGGAAAATAATCACAATCATAGTATTACTTTTTATATCTTTCGTCTAAAAATTTAGAATAGAACTTTAAATTTCTTTATTTCTTTGGGGAACTTAAAACTGAAAGTGGAATATTTTTATTTTCTCTGGAGAAATTAGAATTGAAGTGTGATCTTTGGTAAAGTTCAGAAGAGAACTTGAACTTTTCTTCACTATGTCGATAAAATTTTAATTGAACTAGAACTTTTTATCTTCCGTGAAAATAATCACAAGTATGGTATTACTTTTTCTATCTTCCACGGATAAATTTAGAATTTAACTTTAAATTTCTTTATGTCCTTGTGAAATAAAGAGGTGAAGTGGAAGATTTTTTTTTCTCTGGTGAAATTAGAATTGAATTGTGTTCTTTAGTAAAATTCAGATGAGAACTTGAACTTTTCTTCACTTCGTTGAGTAAATTTTAAATTGAACTAGAACTTTTAAGCTTCCGGTAAAATATTCACAAGTATAGTATTACTTTTTCTATCTTCCACCGAAAAATTTAGAATTGAACTTTAAATTTCTTTATGTCATTGTGAAATAAAGAACTTAAGTGGAAGATTTTTGTTTTCTCTGGAGAAATTAGAATTGAATTGTGTTCTTTAGTAAATTTCAGTAGAGAACTTGAACTTTTCTTCACTTTGTTGAGGAAATTGTAAATTGAACTAGAACTTTTTATCTTCCGGGAAAATATTCACAAGTATTGTATTACTTTTTCTATCCTCCACCAAAAATTAGAATTGAACTTTAAATTTCTTTATGTCTATATGAAATAAAGAACTGAAGTGGAAGATTTTTATTTTCTCTGGAGAAATTAGAATTGAATTGTGTTCTTTGGTAAAGTTCAGAAGAGAACTTGAACTTTTCTTCACTTCTTTGAGAAAATTTTAAATTGAACTAAAACTTTTTATCTTCCATGAAAATATTCACAAGTATGGTATTACAAGTATGGTGTTGAGGTAACCAAAAAGCTGTAGGGTATAGTTGTGATGAAAAAGATAAGTACTTCAAGTTTGAAAATGGGTTTATGAGTGAAATTAAGAAAGTAACTTGCTCTGAAATGGTCGTTGAAAAGTATTTCTTGGTGTTGAGGTATCCAAAAAGCTGTAAAGTATAGTTGTGGGTGAAAAAGATAAGTACTTCAAGTTGGAAACTTGGTTTTGGAGGGACATTAAGAAATTAACTTGCTCTGAAATGGTCTTTGAAAAGTATTTCTTGGTTTTGAAGTATCCAAAAAGCTGTAAAGTATAGTTGTGGGTGAAAAAGATAAGTACTTCAAGTTGGAAAATGGGTTTAGGAGTGAAATTAAGAAAGTAACTTGCTCTTAAATGGTCTTGAAAAGTATTTCTTGGTGTTGAGGCATCCAAAAAGCTGTAAAGTATAGTTGTGGGTTAAAAAGATAAGTACTTCAAGTTTGAAAATTGGTTTAGGAGGGACATTAAGAAAGTAACTTGCTCTGAAATGGTCTTTGAAAAGTATTTCTTGGTTTTGAGGTATCGAAAAAGCTGTAAAGTATAGTTGTGATGAAAAAGATAAGTACTTCAAGTTGGAAAATGGGTTTAGGAGCGACATTAAGAAAGAAACTTGCTCTGAAATGGTCCTTGAAAAGTATTTCTTGGTGTTGAGGTATCCAAAAAGCTGTAAATTATAGTTGCGGTTGAAAAAGATAAGTACTTCAAGTTGGAAAATGGGTTTAGAAGGGACATTAGGAAAGCAACTTGCTCTGAGATGGTCCTTGAAAAGTATTTCTTGGTGTTGAGGTATCCAAAAAGCTGTAAAGTATAGTTGAGGGAGAAAAAGATAAGTACTTCAAGTTGGAAAATGGGTTTAGAAGGGACATTAGGAAAGTAACTTGCTCTGAAATGGTCCTTGAAATGTATTTCTTGGTGTTGAGGTTACCAGAAAGGTGTAAAGTATAGTTTCGGGTGAAAAAGATAAGTACTTCAAGTTGGAAAATGGGTTTAGGAGGAACAATAAGAAAGTAACTTGCTCTGAAATGGTCTTTGAAAAGTATTTATTAGTGTTGAGGTATCCCAAAAGCTGTAAAGTATAGTTGTGAGTGAAAAAGATAAGTGCTTCAAGTTGGAAAATGGATTTAGGAGTGACATTAAGAAAGTAACTTGCTCTGAAATGGTCTTTGAAAAGTATCTCTTGGTTTTGAGGTATCCAAAAAGCTGTAGAGTATAGTTGAGGGTGAAAAAGATAAGTACTTCAAGTTGGAAAATGGGTTTAGGATGGTCATTAAGAAAGTAACTTGCTCTGAAATGGTCTTTGAAATGTATTTCTTGGTGTTGAGGTAACCAAAAACCTGTACAGTATTGTTGTGATCGAAAAAGATAAGTACTTCAAGTTGCAAAATAGGTTTAGGAGGGACATTAAAAAAGTAACTTGCTCTGAAATGACTTTTGAAAAATATTTCTTGGTGTTGAGATATCCAAATCTGTAAAGTATAGTTGTGGGTGAACAAGATAAGTACTTCAAGTTAGAAAATGGGTTTAGGAGGGACATTAAGAAAGTAACTTGCTCTGAAGTTGTTCTGAAAAGTGGATCTGGAAAATAGGTTCTGGAACTTGTTTTGAAAAGATATAATACCGCCATAAAAAAGTATTAAAAAAATGGAGAGGGGACTCTATGGGGCCCGGGGGAGGACCTGTGGGGATCCGGGGGGCCCGTGAGGGCCTGGTGGTCCTTTGCGTGCCCGGGGGGCCTTTGAGGACCAGGGGAGGACCTTTGGGAGTCTGAGGAGGGCGTTTGGGGGATAACATTTCGAAATTTTTACTTTTTAGTTTACTTTTTTTTGCGGCACATCCCTGCGGCGCATCCTGCGGCGCTTTCCTGCGGTGCCTCCATGCGGCGCAACCCCTGCGGCGCTTTCCTGACCCACGGCGAATCCCTGCGGCGCATCCTGCGTCGCCTTCCTGGCCCCCGGTACATCCGGGCAGTGCTTCTCTGTCCCGGGAGACCTTGGGGGGCCGGGGGAGGACCTTGGGGGCCCCGGAAGGGTCTGTGGGGCACCGGGTAGGCGTTGCGGGATTCGGAGGGGCATGTGGAGCCCGGTGGAGGGTCTTTGGGACCCCGTGGTCCCTTTGGGAGCTTGATGGGCCTTTGGGGGGCCCGGGGATGGCCTTTGGGGGTCTGGGTGGTCCTTTGGGGGCGCCGGTGGCCCTTTGGGAGCTTGGGGGGCCTTTGAGGACCGGGGGCTTCCTTCGGGGTTGGGGTAGGAGGATTGGAACCCTTTGGGGTTGGGTTAGAGGACCTCACAACACTGTTCAAATGCAACTTGTGTATTATAACGACCACACTCAAAACCTCTTCCAAAATCTCTTCAAAAATCATCTTTTAAAATGTCTCTAACTGTTTCGCCGAAATAGTTCCATAACCTGTCTAAAACAGTTTCGCCCAAATAATCCCTAAACGTAATTCAGCGTGTTCCTTTTGTTTTTGGCATCTCTGCGCTAATGCATTTCAAATTAATCAGAAACCTGATTCCCGCGCTAAAACAATTCATCGCTAAGATGTTTCTTGGAGAATTGTTTCCGTGGCCTTGGGATATTAATATTCTTTGGAGTTCGACCAAAAGAGTTGTTTCCGAGGCAAAGACATTAATGACTTGGATCTATTCCTGGAGAATCGTTTCTATGCGAAAATTTTTAAAGTCTGACAGATGATGTCATTGGTTGATTGATCTGTCAAGAAAGGGGAATTAAATTGTTGTTTCTAAGGGGAATTATTGATTCACGATAGGTGAATTGAGGTCGACAGCACAGGTGTTCCAAATTCCGGGAAAGCCATAACATTTGGCTTGAACAACAATAACAAATACTATTTCTGGACACCATGACACTCGCGATCGATTACGCAATCAAGTTCTCGGAAATTCACTTCCCCCTCGAGTGCTAGATCAATAACATTGTTCCCGTTAGAATTCAATGCGCATGTGCAACCTTCGTTCCGGAGTTATTACACATAGAAACATCAAATAAATCGACCTTGGAAAAAGAGGTCATTGACCCCATTAACCACGTGTTCTCCCTAATGACTCTATGCCCTTATTTGGGGTGCAAAAAAGTTATAGGTGGCAGCAGGGGTGAATCGTGGGAGTAGCACCTCCCCTTCTACTCCCCTTATATACGTAATAAAAAAAAACATATACGTAATAATAAAAAAAAGCGATAAGGCTCAATAGTAATCGAAACTTTTAAAAACGGAATTTTGATGTCAATAAATGTATCAAAATAATGGGCTTATAATGCTGATTCTAAATATATAAATTTTATTAAGTTTAGTATTACTCATCAAAGGCTACGAGCCTGAGAAAATTTACCTGATTTTATAGAGAGGGGGGAAACATCCCATACAAGTGAAAGAATTTTAATGAAAATCCCACCGTCAGATTCAGCGTATCAGAAAACCCTATTACATAGGTTTCAAGCTCATATCTGCAAAAATCTGCAACTTTGTATTTTTTGCCAGAAGAAAAATATATGAATATAGAAGTTCGTTACGTAAGTTAATTTGTAAATTACGTCAGAACCAAATTTAGAGACAGCCATTTAGCAAAAGAAAAGTAAAATTTTTATGCAAATTTTGGTTACTTTTTCAAAGACTGTGGGCCAAAATAAAAGCTGCGTTAACTAAAAAACGATCAGAAATTAAATAAAAAAACAAGTTTTTTAAACTGAAAGTAAGGAGCGACATTAAAACTTAAAACGAACAGAAATTATTCCGTATATGAAAGGGGCTGTCCCCTCCTCAACGCCTCGCTCTTTACGCTAAAGTTTGACTCTTTGTCACAACTCAATTTTTTAAAACAATAAAAACTTTAGCGCAAGGAGCGAGGCGTTGAGGAGGGGACATCCCTTTTCAAATACGGAATAATTTCTGTTCGTTTTAAGTTTTAATGTCGCTCCTTACTTTCAGTTTAAAAAACTTGTTTTTTTTATTTAATATAGGATTTGAAACAACTCGAATGCTACCTAAAAATCAAGATCTATATTGGCGTGAATCTACTTCATAGGCCTATTTATAATGGTTAATTGGTTAAATAGTTATAATGATTTAGAGTAATAATTGATTTTAGTTGTAATGGTCAATTGTTCATTATTAACCGTGTAGGCCTTCATATACCATAGAAAATTAACAGTTTGGTGATGATATGAGAATAATACATAATACACTATTGACATCCTTCATAATAAATCGAAATTGTAATAATATCCTAAACAGACCTTGGGTTCAAATCATACTTCATTCATATAAGAACAACACGAAATATTTCAATTTTGAAAATGTTGAAGTTAAGTCTCTTACAAGGTATTGGAAATGACATTTAACTGTAGCTGCTACAATTGCTGCTAAAATTGGGAAAAAACATGCATTTTTTCAATCCTTTTGTGTCTTTTTGAGCTTGTTACCAGCGTGAAAAACTATTTTTTCATGTACATTGCTGTCATTTGCAGGGACTTTTGTCTTTCATTCAATAATTGAGTCAAAGTACAAATGAACAAAGTATTTGCTAAGCCGTTTTCCAAGGGAGAATCAGCAGAATAATATAGATTAGGAAAATCAAAGACCGATTGAACATACATCAGTGGGGGTTATGGCTTCTCTGGCTTCTGTGATAAAATCTTGATTAGCGCCCCCTCCCTCTGTCTCCCAAAAATTTACAAGCCAAATTAAAAATCAAATTTATTTATACACGGAACTATTTTCAATTTGTTAATTAATTACAAGTTTATTTTTTGATCATTTTCCAATTATTATTAATTATTTTAGTTTAGTTATTATAATTTAATTATTTTTAATCTGTTTTATTTAGGTAGTTAATTAATAATCTATTATATTTTTTCATTTATTAACTGTGCCCTCTGCTCTATTTTAATAAAAGTCAAATTTATAAAATGATTATCATTGTTAGATTATTTATTTGAAACTTTTCACCTTGTAATTTCTGCGCCCGGGGAAAGCGTTCCCTCTGCCCCTCTAAAGCCACCTTCATATGCATTGTCCAGCTGTCTCTCTCTTAGTATGTAGTTCAGCAAACAGTTTTTGTTAATTATTCCAGAACTTTGAGAATTTTTGAGGACTTCCAGAATTTTTCCAGAATTTTAAGGCCTAATATTGACAAAATATTCGTTTGCAGGTAATGCTTAGGCATTCATTAACTACAGGTAATGCTATGACAAGTCTTTTCTTTTGATGAGAGGTGGATGTGGTTACTGCAGGTTACTTCGGTAGTATAGAACAGTGGTTCCAAACCAATTTTGGGTCATGCCTCACCATGCCTCACCTTTTGGGTCATTTCTAAAATCCTGGTACACCCTCTTGATATTAAAATTTTTTAATAAAAATTTTATGCGTATTTACCCGAAGAAAGCTTAAAATTCCGTTAATTTGTTTTTTTTTCTGGTCGTTCTCTAAACATTTTTTTATAAAAAAAACTAAAACTTTTTCGTATGTTAACAAAAGGTCTGCGTTATACAGGTACCAATCTCCTGGTTCAATGGCTTCGGCCGGGAGTGCAATGCGTGGTTGGGGGAAAATCATCCGACACTTCCCGTGCGTTTCCCTCAGATTTCTCCAGGTACCTATTTAGAGCTGGGTCGACTCTGGCTGAGCTTACAAACCCCAGTTCCAAACCAAATAACCAGCGACACCAGGACTCGAACCCCTTACCTCAGGATTTCTTATGCTATAGAAAATATTGTCTATATAAAACCTGGTTTATACAATGCATGATATCACTGCAATACTATCATGTGAATATGACATAATTCACATGAAATTTCTTTTTTTTCAAAAGTAAAGCTCTAAATTATAGTCAGCCGAGGGATGCACGTCCTGGTCATGAGTAGAGACCTATCATGAATTACTACGAGTACAAGATTCAGCCAATCAGAGGGCTAGATTCCAACGAGTACAAAACCACACCCTCTTTCTAGACCAATCAGGGAGTCAGAAGAACTGCGAGTACAAGATCAATGCCCCCTTTTTAAAGGTCGATTGATTTGTTGTTGTTGTTATTGTTTGGCCAAGTGTAATGACACGAGGGGTGATTTACATAATCGCTAGGGGAATGTATTGATCTAGGGGAAGTGAATTTCCGAGTACTTGATTTACATAATTGGTGGGGAGAATGTTTTGATCCAGGAATGGGATTTGCATAATCGAGGGGAGAGAATTTCCGAAAAATTGATTTACATAATCGGTGGGGAGAATGTATTGATCTAAGAAAGGGGAATTAAGAAAAAAATGTGGCTTCTTTGATCTTAGGTCTGAGTGATAAATGGTCTTTAGGTCAGAGAGAAAAACTAATATTCTATTTTTAAATATGGCTTCATTGATCTTTAGTGTCAGGAATTAGAAATGACATCACTTGTTATCTTGGAATTATGCGAGAACCTAAAGAGATAAAATAATCCTTTTTTTAAATACGGCTTCTTTGATCTTTAAGTCAGAGGGATAAATTGATATTCTATCGAAACCTTAATAGTGTAGCTAGGAACATCTATGAGATGAACAGATTAACGTGGGAAAGGGTTTCCTAGGAATTTCAAATGTGACAGTGCAGGGATGCCAAAACAAAAGGAAGACGCAGAAGTTACGTTTAAGGATTATTTGGCCGAAACCATTGTGAAACATTTTAGAAGATGATTTAAGCGGAACCATTTGAGGCATTCTAGAAGATGATTTTAGAAGATGATTTAGAAGATGATTTGGGGTGAAACTCTGTGGTCATTATAATACACAAGTTCCATCTGAACAGTGTTGTGAGGTCCTCTACCCCAGCCCCAAAGGGCCCCGATCCCCCATACCCCAAACCCGAATGAACCCCCGACCCCACAAAGGCCCCCGGTCCCCTACCCCGACCCCAACCCCAAAGGGCCCTGGTCCCCTACCCCAACCCCAGCCCCAAATGGCCCCATCCCCCCTACCCCAACTTCAAAGGGCCCCGACCCCCCTACCCCAACCATGAAGGAACTCCATAACCCCAATGCCCCCCCGGGGCCCCCTGAGCCCCCAAAGGCCCCCCCCCGACTCACCCAAATGCCCAAAAGCCCCCAAATGCCACCGCGCCCCCCCAAGTGCCCCTGGGCCCCCACATTTTTTTGTTTGCATGTCTGGGTTGGTGTTGGTAAGTCCAAGTATTTGTCTTTGTTGCTTTGTATATCTAAAGTGCATATCTTTTTCTGTTTGCATGTGTGATTCTTTTTGTTCGCAAATTGTGGTTGGTGTTTTCAAGTCCAACTATTTGTCTTTGTTGGTTTGTATGTCCAAAGTGCTTATCTTTATCTATTTGAATGTCTGATTCTACTTGTTTGCATGTTTGGGTTTGTGTTTGCAAGTCCAATTATTTGTCATTGTGGTTTGTATATCTAAAGTGCCTGTCTTTCTCTGTTTGCATGTCTGATTCTATTTGTTTGCATGTCTGGGTTGGTGTCTGCAAGTCCAAGTATCTGTCTTTGTTGGTTTGTATATCTAAAGTGCCTATCTTTCTCTGTTTGCATGTCTGATTCTATTTGTTTGCATGTCTGGGTGGGTGTTTGCAAGTCTAACTATTTGTCTTTGTTGGTTTGTATATTTAAAGTGCCTATCTTTCTCTGTTTGAATGTATGATTCTATTTGTTTGCAGGTCTGGGTTGGTGTTTGCAAGTCCAAGTATTTGTCGTTGTTGGTTTGTATATCTAAAGTGCCGTTCTTTTTCTGTTTGCATGTCTGATTCTATTTGTTTGCACGTCTGGGTTGGTGTTTGCAAGTCCAAGTATTTGTCGTTGTTGGTTTTTATATCTAAAGTGCCTGTGTTTCTCTGTTTTTATGTCTGATTCCATTTGTTTGCATGTTTGGGTTGGTGTTTGCAAGTCCAAGTATTTGTCTTCGTTGGTTTGTATATCTAAATTACCCGTCTTTCTCTGTTTGCATGTCTTATTCTATTTGTTTGTATGTCTGGGTTGGAGTTTGCAAGTCCAAGTATTTGTCTTTGTTGGTTTGTATATCTAAAGTGCCTATCTTTCTCTGTTTGCATGTCTGATTCTATTTGTTTGCATGTCTGTATTGATGTTTGCAAGTCCAAGTATCTGTCTTTGTCGGTTTGTATATCTAAAGTGCCTATCTTTCTCTGTTTGCATGTCTGATTCTATTTGTTTGCATTTCTGGGTTGGTGTTTGCAAGTCCAACTATTTGTCTTTATTGGTTTTTATATCTAAAGTGCATATCTGTCTCTGTTTGCATGTCTGATTCTATTTGTTTGCATGTCTGGGTTGGTGTTTGCAAGACCAAGTATTTGTCGTTGTTGGTTTGTATATTTAAAGTGTCTGTCTTTCACTGTTTGCATGTCTGATCTATTTGTTGGCATGTCTGGGGTGGTGTTTGCAAGTCCAAGTATTTGTTTTTGTTGGTTTGTATATCTAAAGTGCCTGTCTTTCTCTGTTTGCATGTCTGATTCTATTTGTTTGCATGTCTGGGCTGGTGTTTGCAAGTCCAAGTATTTGTCGTTGCTGGTTTGTTTATCTCAAGTGCCTGTCTTTTTCTGGTTGCATGTCTGATTTTATTTGTTTGCATGTCTGGGTTGGTGTTTGCAAGTCCAAGTATTTGTCTTTGTTGGTTTGTATATCTAAAATGCCTGTCTTTTCTCTGTTTGTACGTCTGATTCTATTTGTTTGCATCTCTGGGTTGATGTTTGCAAGTCCAAGTATTTTTTTTGTTGGTTTGTATATCTAAAGTGCCTGGCTTTCTCTGTTTGCATGTCTGATTCTATTTGTTTGCATGTCTGGGCTGGTGTTTGCAAGTCCAAGTATTTGTCTTTGTTGGTTTGTATATCTAAAGTGCCTGTCTTTTTCTGTTTGCATGTCTGATTCTATTTGTTTACATGTACGGGTTGGTGTTAGAAAGTCCAAGTATTTGTCTTTGTTGGTTTGTATATCTAAAGTACCTTTCTTTCTCTGTTTGCATGTCTGATTATATTTGTTGGCATGTCTGGGTTGGTGTTTGCAAGTCCAAGTATTTGTCTTTGTTGGTTTGTATATATAAAGTGCCTGTCTTTCTCTGTTTGCATGTCTGATTCTATTTGTTTGCATGTCGGGGCTGGTGTCTGCAAGTCCAAGTAATTGTCTTTGTTGGTTTGTATATCTAAAGTGCCTATCTTTCTCTGTTTGCATGTTTGTTTATATTTGTTTGCATGTCTGGGTTGGTGTTTTGAAATTCAAAGTATTTGTCTTTGTTGGTTTGTATATCTAAAGTGCCTTTCTTTCTCTTTTTGTATGTCTGATTCTATTTGTTTGCATGACTGAGTGGGTGTTTGCAAGTCCAAGTATATGTCTGTGTTGGTTTGCATATCTAAAGTGCCTATCTTTCTCTGTTTGCATGTCTGATTCTATTTGTTTGCATGTCTGGGTTGGTGTTTGCAACTCCAAGTATCTGTCTTTGTTGGTTTGTATATCTAAAGTGCCTATCTTTCTCTGTTTGCATGTCTGGGTTGGTGTTTGCAAGTCCAAGTATTTGTCTTTTTTGGTTTGCATTTCTAAAGTGCCTATCTTTCTCTGTTTGCATGTCTGATTCTATTGGTTGGCATGTCTGGGTTGGTATTTGCAAGTCAAAGTATTTGTCTTTGTTGGTTTGTATATCTAAAGTGCCTATCTTTCTCTGTTTGCATGTCTGGGTTGGTGTTTGCAAGTCGAAGTATCTGTCTTTGTTGGTTTGTATATCTAAAGTGCCTGTCTGTCTCTGTTTGCATGTCTGATTCTATTTGTTTGCATGTCTGGGTTGATGTTTACAAGTCCAAGAATTTGTCTTTGTTGCTTTGTATATCTAAAGTGCCTGTCTTTCTCTGTTTGTGTGTCTGTGTATATTTTTTTGCATGTCTGGGTTGGTGTTTGCTATTCTAAGTATTTGTCTTTGTTGTTGTGTATATCTAAGGTTCCTGTATTTCTCTGTTTACATGTCTGATTCTATTTGTTTGTAAGTCAGGGTTGGTGTTTGCAATTACAAGTGTTTGTATTTGTTGGTTTGTATATCTAAAGTGCCTGTCTTTCTCTGTTTGCATGTCTGATTCTATTGTTTGCATGTCAGGGTAGGTGTTTGCAAGTCGAAGTATCTGTCTTTGTTGGTTTGTATATCTGAAGTGCCTATCTTTCTCTGTTTGCATGTCTGATTCTATTTGTTTGCATGTCTGGGTTGATGTTTACAAGTCCAAGAATTTGTCTTTGTTGCTTTGTATATCTAAAGTGCCTATCTTTCTCTGTTTGTGTGTCTGATTCTATTTGTTTGCATGTCTGGTTTGGTGTTTGCAAGTTCAAGTATTTGTCGTTGTTGGTTTATATATCTAAAGTGCCTGTCTTTCTCTGTTTGCATGTCTGATTCTATTTATTTGCATGTCTGGGTTGGTGTTTGCATGTCTAAGTATTTGTCTATGTTGGTTTGTATATCTAAAGTACCTGTATTTCTCTGTTTGCATGTCTGATTCTATTTGTTTGCATGTCTGGGTTGGTATTTGTAAGTCCAAGTATTTGTCTTTGTTGGTTTGTATATCTAAAGTGCCTGTCTTTCTCTGTTTACATGTTTGATTCTATTTGTTTGCATGTCTAGGTTGGTGTTTGCAAGTCCAAGTATTTGTCTTTGTTGGTTTGTACATCTAAAGTGCCTGTCTTTCTCTGTTTGCATTTCTGATTCTATTTGTTTGCATGTCTATGTTGGTGTTTGCAAGTCCAAGTATTTGTCTTTGTTGGTTTGTATATCTAAAGTGCCTTTCTTTCTCTGTTTGCATGTCTGATTCTATTTGTTTGCTTGTCTGGGTTGGTGTTTGCAAGTCCAAGTATCTGTCTTTGTTGGTTTGTATATCTAAAGTGCCTACCTTTCTCTGTTTGCATGTCTGATTCTATTTCTTTGCAAGTCTGGGTTGGTGTTTGCAAGTCCAAGTATTTGTCTTTGTTGGTTTGTATTTCTAAAGTGCCTGTCTTTCTCTGTTTGCATGTCTGATTCTATTTGTTTGCATGTCTGGGTTGGTATTTGCAAGTCCAAGTATTTGTCTTTGTTAGGTTGTATATCTAAAATGCCTGTCTTTCTCTGTTTGCATGTCTGATTCTATTTGTTTGCATGTCTGGGTTGGTGTTTGCAAGTCTAAGTATTTGTTTTTGTTGGTTTGTATATCTAAAGTGCCTGTGTTTCTCTGTTTGCATGTCTGATTCTATTTGTTTGCATGTCTGGGTTGATGTTTGCAAGTCCAAGAATTTGTCTTTGTTAGTTTGTATATCTAAAAGCCCTGTCTTTCTCTGTTTGCATGTCTGATTCTATTTGTTTGCATGTCTGGGTTGGTGTGTGCAAGTCCAAGTATTTGTCTTTGTTGGTTTGTATATCTAAAGTGACTGTATTTCTCTGTTTGCGTGTTTGATTCTTTTTGTTTACATGTCTGGGCTGGTGTTTGCAAGTCCAAGTATTTGTCATTGTTGGTTTGTATATCTAAAGTGCCTGTATTTCTCTGTTTGCGTGTCAGATTTTATTTTTTTATATGTCGTGGTTGATGTTTAATATTCTAAGTATTTTTCGTTGTTGTTTTGCATCTCAAAAGGGGATGTCTTTCTCTGTTTACATGTCTGATTCTATTTGTTTGAAAGTCAGGGTTGGTGTTTGCAATTCAAAGTGTTTGTCTTTGTTGGTTTGTATATCTAAAGTGCCTGTCTTTCTCTGTTTTCATGTCTGATTCTATTTTTTGCATGTCAGGGTAGGTGTTTGCAAGTCGAAGTATCTGTCTTTGTTGGTTTGTATATCTAAAGTGCCTATCTTTCTCTGTTTGCCTGTCTGATTCTATTTGTTTGCATGTCTGGGTTGATGTTTACAAGTCCAAGAATTTGTCTTTGTTGCTTTGTATATCTAAAGTGCCTGTCTTTCTCTGTTTGTGTGCCTGATTCTATTTGTTTGCATGTCTGGGTTGGTGTTTGCAAGTCCAAGTATTTGTGTTTGTTGGTTTGAGTATCGAAATTTGCTGTCTTTCTCTGTTTACATGTCTGATTCTATTTGTTGGCATGTCTGGGTTGGTGTTTGCAAGTCCAAGGATTTGTCTTTGTTGGTTTGTATATCTAAAGTGCCTGTCTTTCTCTGTTTGCTTGTCTGATTCTATTGTTTGCATGTCAGGGTAGGTGTTTGCAAGTCGAAGTATCTGTCTTTATTGGTTTGTATATCTGAAGTGCCTATCTGTCTCTGTTTGCATGTCTGATTCTATTTGTTTGCATGTCTGGGTTGATGTTTTCAAGTCCAAGAATTTGTCTTTGTTGCTTTGAATATCTAAAGTGCCTGTCTTTCTCTGTTTGTGTGTCTGATTCTATTTGTTTGCATGTCTGGGTTGGTGTTTGCAAGTTCAAGTATTTTTCGTTGTTGGTTTATATATCTAAAGTGCCTGTCTTTCTCTGTTTGCAGGTCTGATTCTATTTATTTGCATGTCTGGGTTGGTGTTTGCATGTCCAAGTATTTGTCTATGTTGGTTTGTATATCTAAAGTACCTGTATTTTTCTCTTTGCATGTCTGATTCTAATTGTTTGCATGTCTGGGTTGGTGTCTGCAAGTCCAAGTATTTTTCTTTGTGGGTCTGTACATATAAATTATATATCTTTCTGTGTTTGCTTTTCTGTTTCTGTTTTTTTGCATGTTTAGGTTGATTTTTGCATGTCAAATAATATATTGCTGTTGCCTTATACATCGAAATTGCCTTTCTATCTCTTTTTGCATGTCTGATTCTATTTGTTTGCATGTCTAGGTTGGTGTTTGCAAGTCCAAGTATTTGTCTTTGTTGGTTTGTATATCTAAAGTGCCTGTCTTTCTCTGTTTGCATGTCTGATTCTATTTGTTTGCATGTCTGGGTTGATGTTTGCAAGTCCAAGTATTTGTCTTTGTTGGTTTGTATATCAAAAGTGCCTGTCTTTCTCTGTTTGCATGTCTGATTCTATTTGTTTGCCAGTCTGGGCTGGTGTTTTGCAAGTCCAAGTATTTGTCATTGTTGGTTGGTATATCTAAAGTGTCTGTCTTTCTCTGTTTGCATGTCTGATTCTATTTGTTTGCTTGTCTGAGTTAGTTTTTGCAATTCAATGTATCTGTCTGTGTTTGCTTGCATGTCTAGAGGGCCTATATTTCTATGTTTAAATGTCTTACTTTATTTTTTCACAAATCTAGACTGGTTTATACCTGCAAAAATATTTGTCGTTGTAGCTATGTATAACTAAATAGAACGTATTAGTTTGTTTGCATGTGAGATTCTATTTGTTTGAATGTCTGGGTTGGTGTTTGCAAGTCCAAGTATTTGTCTTTGTTGGTTTGTATATCTAAAATGCCTATCTTTCTCTGTTTGAATGTCTGATTCTATTTGTTTGCATGTCTGGGTGGGTGTTTGCAAGTCCAAGTATTAGTCTTTGCTGGTTTGTATATCTAAAGTGCCTGTCTTTCTCTGTTTGCATGTCTGATTCTATTTGTTTGCATGTCTGGGTTGATGTTTGCAAGTCCAAGAATTTGTCTTTGTTAGTTTGTATATCTAAAAGCCCTTTCTTTCTCTGTTTGCTTGTCTAATTCTATTGGTTTGCATGTCTGGGATGGTGTGTGCAAGTCCAAGTATTTATCTTTGTTGGTTTATATATCTAAAGTGACTGTCTTTCAATGTTTGCGTGTCTGATCCTATTTGTTTGAATGTGTGGGCTGGTGTTTGCAAGTCCAAGTATTTGTCTTTGTTGGTTTGTATATCTAAAGTGACTGTCTTTATCTGTTTGAATGTCTGATTCTATTTGTTTGCATGTCTGGGTTGGTGTTTGCAAGTCCAATGCTAGATTAAGTTAGGTTAGATTAAGTTAGGTTAAGTTAGGTTAGCCTACATACGCGTGCGTACGTTTTGCTACAACCGCAAGCATGTATAGTGAGATAGAAATACAAATTTGACCTGCGGGGATTTTCCGGCGAGTATGGTTAGGTTAGGTTAGGCTAGATTAAGTTAGGTTAGGCTAGATTAGGTTAAGTTAGATTAGGTTAAGTTAGGTTAGCCTACGTACGCGCGCGTACGTAGGATAACCGAACCTAACCTAACTTAACCTAATCTAACCTAACTTAATCTAGCTACTAACCTAACTTAATCTAGCCTACCCTAACCTAACTTAATCTAGCCTAACCTAACCTAACCATCCTCGCCGGAAAATCCCCGCAGGTCGATTTTGTATTTCTCTCTCACTATGCATGCTTGCGGTTGTAGCAAAACGTACGTGCGCGTATGTAAGCTAACCTAACTTAACCTAACCTAATCTAACCTAACTTAATCTAGCCTTGGACTTGCAAACACCAACCCAGACATGCAAACAAATAAAATCAGACATGCAAACAGAGAAAGACAGGCACTTTAGATATACAAACCAACAATAACAAATACTTGGACTTGCAAACACCAGCCCAGACATGCAAACAAAAAGAATCAGACATGCAAACAGAGAAAGACCGGCACTTTAGATATATAAACCAACAAAGACAAATACTTGGACTTGCAAACACCAACCCATACATGCAAACAAATAGAATCAGACATACAAACAGAGAAAGACAGGCACTTTAGATATACAAACCAACAAAGACAAATTCTTGGACTTACAAACATCAACCCAGACATGCAAACAAATAAAATCAGACATGCAAACAGAGAAAGACAGGCACTTTAGATATACAAACCAGCAAAGACAAATACTTGGACTTGCAAACACCAACCCAGACATGCAAACAAATAGAATCAGACATGCAAACAGAGAAAGACAGGCACTTTAGATATACAAACCAACGAAGACAAATACTTGGACTTGCAAACACCAACCCAGACATGCAAAAAAATAGAATCAGACATGCAAAGAGAAAGACAGGCACTTTAGATATACAAACCAACAAAGACAAATACTTGGACTTGCAAACACCGACCCAGACTTGCCAACAAATAGAATCAGACATGCAAACAGAGAAAGACAGGCACTTTAGATATACAAACCAACAATGACAAATACTTGGACTTGCAAAACACCAACCCAGACATGCAAACAAATAGAATCAGACATTCAAACAGAGAAAGACAGGCACTTTAGATATACAAACCAACAAAGACAAATTCTTGGACTTGCAAACATCAACCCAGACATGCAAGCAAATAGAATCAGACATGCAAACAGAGAAATACATTTACTTTACACATGTAACCAAACAGCGAAATGTACTTTGAATAGCAAAAACCAGCCAAGCAAATCTCACGTATTTTATCATGAAAGAAAACATAGAAAGACGGATGACTTCTAAATGGTCCAAAACGAATACTAGTACTATGGAATTCACAATCCAGGAATAACCAGTACAAGTTGAGACTCCGATATGCGCCCAAAGACCTACCGCTCTTTTCCATCCGTCCCGACACAACGAGCAATTCTAGGACTGTCAAACACCAACCCAAACATGCCAACCAATAGAATCAGACAGACAAACAGAGAAAGACAGGCACTTTAGATATACAAAGCAACAAAGACAAATTCCTGGACTTGCAAACATCAACCCAGACATGCAAACAAATAGAATCAGACATACAAACAGAGAAAGATAGGCACTTTAGATATACAAACCAACAAAGACAGATACTTGGACTTGCAAACACCTAGCCTGACATGCAAACAATAGAATCAGACATGCAAATAGAGACAGACAGGCACTTTAGATATACAAACTAACAAAGACAAATACTTGGACTTGTAAACACCAACCCAGACATGCAAACAAATAGAATCAGACATGTAAACAGAGAAAGACAGGCACTTTAGATATACAAACAAACAGAGACAAATACTTGGACTTGCAAACACCAGCCCAGATCTGCAAACAAATAGAATCAGACATGCAAACAGAGAAAGACAGGCACTTTAGATATACAAACCAAGAAAGACAAATACTTGGACTTGCAAACACCAACCCAGACATGCAAACAAATAGAATCAGACATGCAAACAGAGAAAGACAGGGACTTTAGATATACAAACCAACAAAGACAAATACTTGGACTTGCAAACACCAACCCAGACATGCAAACAAATAGAATCAGACACACAAACAGAGAAACAAATGCACTTTAGATATACAAACCAACAAAGACAAATACTTGGACTTGCAACCAACAGCCCAGACATGCAAACAAATAGTATCAGACATGCAAACAGAGAAAGAAAGGCACTTTAGATATACAAACCAACAAAGACAGATAGTTGGACTTACAAACACCAGCCCAGACATGCAAACAAATAGAATCAGACATGCAAACATGGAAAGACAGGTACTTTAGATATACAAACCAACAACGACAAATACTTGGACTTGCAAACACCAACCCAGACATGCAAACAAATAGAATCAGACATGCAAAAGAGAAAGATAGGCACTTTAGATATACAAACCAACAAAGACAGATACTTGGACTTGCAAACACCAAACCCAGACATGCAAACAAATAGAATCAGACATGCAAACAGAGAAAGACAGGCACTTTAGATATACAAACCAAAAAAGACAAATACTTGGACTTGCAAACACCAACCCAGACATGCAAACAAATAGAATCAGACAAGCAAACAGAGAAAGACAGTCACTTTAGATATACAAACCAACAAAGAAAAAAACTTGGACTTGTAAACACCAGCCCAGACATGTAAACAAATAGAATCGGACATTCAAACAGAGAAAGACAGGCACTTTATATATACAAACCAACAAAGACAAATACTTGGACTTGCAAACACCAACCCAGACATGAAAACAAAAAGAATCAGACATGCAAACAGAGAAAGACAGGCACTTTAGATATAAAAACCAACAAAGAAACATACTTGCACTTGCAAACACAAACCCAGACATGTAAACAAATAGAATCAGACATGCAAACAGAGAAAGAGAGGCACTTTAGATATACAAACCGACAAAGACAAATTCTTGGACTTGCAAACATCAACCCAGACATGAAAACAAATAGATTCAGAAATACAAACAGAGAAATACAGTCACTTTAGATATACAAACCAACAAAGACAAATACTTGGACTTGCAAATACCAACCCAGACATGCAAACAAATAGAATTAGACACACAAATAGAGAAAGACAGGCACTTTAGATATACAAAGCAATAAAGACAAATTCTTGGACTTGCAAACATCAACCCAAACATGCAAACAAACAGAATCAGACATACAAACAGAGAAAGATAGGAATTTTTGATATACAAACCAACAAAGACAAATACTTGGACTTTCAAACACCAACCCAGAAATGCAAAAAAATAGAATCCGACATGCAAACAGAGAAAGGCAAGCACTTTAGATATAAACAACAACAAATACATATACTTGGACTTGCAAACAACAACCCAGACATGCAAACACATAGTATCAGACATGCAAACAGAGAAAGACAGGCACTTTAGATATGAAAAGCAACAAAGACAAATACTTGGACTTGCAAACATCAATCCCTACATGCAAACAAATAGAATCAGACATGCAAACAGAGAAAGACAGGCACTTTAGATATACAAACCAACAAAGTCAAATACTTGGACTTGCAAACACCAACCCAGACATGCAAACAAATAGAATCAGTCATGCAAACAGAGAAAGACAGGCACTTTAGATATACAAACCAACAAAGACAAATGCTTGGACTTGCAAACACCAACCCATACATGGAAACAGATAGAATCAGACATGCAAACAGAGAAAGACAGGCACTTTAGATATACAAACCAACAAAGACCAATACTTGGACTTGGAAACACCAACCCAGACATGCAAACAGATAGAATCAGACACACAATCAGAGAAAGACATGCACTTTAGATATACAAACCAACAAAGACAAATACTTGAACTTGCCAACACCAACCCAGACATGCAAACAAATAGAATCAGACATGCAATCAGAGAAAGACAGGCACTTTAGATATACAAACCAACAAAGACAAATTCTTGGACTTGCAAACATCAACCCAGAGATGCAAACAAATATAATCAGACATGCAAACAGAGAAAAGACAGGCACTTTAGATATACAAACCAACAAAGACAAATACTTGGACTTGCAAACACCAACCCAGACATGCAAATAAATATAATTAGACATGCAACCAGAGAAAGACAGGCACTTTAGATATAAAAACCAGCACAGACAAATACTTGGACTTGCAAACACCAACCCAGGCATGTAAACAAATATAATCAGACATGAAAACAGAGAATGACAGGCACTTTAGATGTACAAACCAACAAATAAAAATACTTTGACTTGCCAACAACAACCCAGACATGCAAACAAATAGAATCAGACACACATCAGTGAAAGACAGGCACTTTAGATATACAAACCAACAAAGACAAATTCATGGACTTGCAAACATCAACCCAGACATGCAAACAAATAGAATCAGACATGAAAACAGAGAAAGATAGGCACTTTAGATATAGAAACCAACAAACACAGATAGTTGGACTTGCAAACACCTACCCTGACATGCAAACAATAGAATCAGACATGCAAACAGAGAAAGACAGGCACTTTAGATATACAAACCAACAAAGACAAATACTTTGACTTGAAAACACCAACCCAGACATGCAAACAAATAGAATCAGACGTGTAAACAGAAAAAGACAGGCACTTTAGATATACAAAACAACAGAGACAAATACTTGGAATTGCAAACACCAACCCAGAAATTTAAAAAAATAGAATCAGACATACAAACAGAGAAAGACATGCACTTTAGATATACAAACCAAGAAAGACAAATACTTGGACTTGCAAACAACAACCCAGACATGCAAACAAATAGAATCAGACATGCAAACAGAGAAAGACAGGGACTTTAGATATACAAACCAACAACGACAAATACTTGGACTTTGAAACACCAACCCAGACATGCAAACAAATAGAATCAGACACACAAACAGAGAAACAAATGCACTTTAGATATACAAACCAACAAAGACAAATACTTGGACTTGCAAATACCAACCCAGACATGCAAACAAATAGAATTAGACACACAAATAGAGAAAGACAGGCACTTTAGATATACAAAGCAATAAAGACAAATTCTTGGACTTGCAAACATCAACCCAAACATGCAAACAAATAGAATCAGACATGCAAACAGAGAAAGACAGGCACTTTAGATATACAAACCAACAAAGACAAATACTTGGACTTACAAACATCAAACCTGACATGCAAAAAAATAGAATCCGACATGCAAACAGAGAAAGGTAAGCACATTAGATATAAACATCTACAAAGACAGATACTTGGACTTGCAATCAACAACCCATACATGCAAACAAATAGGATCAGACATGCAAACAGAGAAAGACAGGCACTTTAGATATAAAAAGCAACAAAGACAAATACTTGGACTTGCAAACATCAAACCCGACATGCAAACAAATAGAATCAGACATGCAAACAGAGAAAGACAGGCACTTTAGATATACAAACCAACAAAGTCAAATACTTGGACTTGCAAACACCAACCCAGACATGCAAACAAATAGAATCAGGCATGCAAACAGAGAAAGACACTCACTTTAGGTATAAAAACCAACAAAGACAAATGCTTGGACTTGCAAACACCAACCCAGACATGTAAACAAATAGAATCAGACATGCAAACAGAGAAAGACAGGCACTTTAGATATACAAACCAACAAAGACAAATACTTGGACTTGCAAACACCAACCCAGACATGCAAACAAATAGAATCAGACACACAATCAGAGAAAGACATGCACTTTAGATATACAAACCAACAAAGACAAATACTTGAACTTGCCAACACCAACCCAGACATGCAAACAAATAGAATCAGACATGCAAACAGAGAAAGACAGGCACTTTAGATATACAAACCAACAAAGACAAATACTTGGACTTGCAAACATCAACCCAGAGATGCAAACAAATAGAATCAGACATGCAAACAGAGAAAAGATAGGCACTTTAGATATACAAACCAACAACGACAAATACTTGGACTTGCAAACACCAACCCAGACATGCAAATAAATATAATTAGACATGCAAACAGAGAAAGACAGGCACTTTAGATATAAAAACCAGCAAAGACAAATACTTGGACTTGCAAACACCAACCCAGACATGTAAACAAATATAATCAGACATGCAAACAGAGAAAGATAGGCACTTTGGATATACAAACCAACAAAGACAAATATTTGGACTTGCAAACAACAACCCTGACATGCAAACAAATAGAATCAGACACACATCAGTGAAAGACAGGCACTTTAGATATACAAACCAACAAACACAAATTCCTGGACTTGCAAACATCAACCCAGACATGCAAACAAATAGAATCAGACATGCAAACAGAGAAAGATAGGCACTTTAGATATAGAAACCAACAAACACAGATAGTTGGACTTGCAAACACCTACCCTGACATGCAAACAATAGAATCAGACATGCAAACAGAGACAGACAGGCACTTTAGATATACAAACCAACAAAGACAAATACTTGGACTTGTAAACACCACCCCAGACATGCAAACAAATAGAATCAGACGTGCAAACAGAAAAAAACATGCACTTTAGATATACAAACCAGCATAGACAAATACTTGGACTTGCAAACTCCAACCCAGACATTCAAAAAAATAGAATCAGACATACAAACAGAGAAAGACAGGCACTTTAGATATACAAACCAACAAAGACAAATACTTGGACTTGCAAACACCAGCCCAGACATGCAAACAAATAGAATCAGACGTGCAAAAAGAGAAAGACAGGCACTTTAGATATACAAACCAACAAAGACAAATACTTGGACTTGCAAACACCAACCCAGACATGCAAACACATAGAATAATACACACAAACAGATAAACAAATGCAATTTAGATATACAAACCAACAAAGACAAATACTTGGACTTGCAAAGAACAACCCAGACATGCAAACAAATAGAATCAGACATGCAAACAGAGAAAGATAGGCACTTTAGATATACAAACCAACAAAGACAGATAGTTGGACTTACAAACACCATCCCAGACATGCAAACAAATAGAATCAGACTTGCAAACATAGAAAGACAGGTACTTTAGATATACAAACCAACAACGACAAATACTTGGACTTGCAAACACCAACCCAGACATTCAATCAAATAGAATCAGACATGCAAAAGAGAAAGATCGGCACTTTAGATATACAAACCAACAAAGACAGATACTTGGACTTGCAAACACCAACCCAGACATGCAAACAAAAAGAATCAGACATGCAAACACAGAAAGACAGCCACTATAAATATACAAAACAACAAAGAAAAATACTTGGACTTGCAAAAACCAACCCAGACATACAAACAAATAGAATCAGACATGCAAACAGATAAAGACAGGCACTTTAGATATACAAACCAACAAAGACAAATACTTGGACTTGCAAACAACAACCCAGACATGCAAACAAATAGAATCAGACACACATCAGAGAAAGACAGTCACTTTATATATACAAACCAACAAATACAAATTCCTTGACTTGCAAACATCAACCCAGACATGCAAACAAATAGAATCAGACATGCAAACAGAGAAAGACAGGCACTTTAGATATACAAACCAACAAACACAAATATTTGGACTTGCAAACACCTACCCTGACATGCAAACAATAGAATCAGACATGCAAACAGAGAAAGACAGGCACTTTAGATATACAAACCAACAAAGACAAATACTTGGACTTGTAAACACCAACCCAGACATGCAAACAAAAAGAATCAGACATGTAAACAGAGAAAGACAGGCACTTTAGATATACAAACCAACAGAGACAAATACTTGGACTTGCAAACACCAACCCTGACATGCAAACAAATAGAATCAGACATTCATACAGAGATAGAAAGGAACTTTAGATATACAAACCAAGAAAGACAAATACTTGGACTTGCAAACACCAACCCACACACGAAAACAGATATAATCAGACATGCAAACAGAGAAAGACAGGCACTTTAGATATACAAACCAACAACGACAAATACTTGGACTTGCAAACACCAACCCAGACATGCAAACAAATAGAATCAGACACACAAACAGAGAAACCAATGCACTTTAGATATACAAACCAACAAAGACAAATACTTGGACTTGCAAAAACCAACCCAGACATGGAAACAAATAGAATCAGAAATGCAAACAGAGAAAGACAGGCACTTTAGATATAAAAACCAACAACGACAAATACTTGGACTTGCAAACACCAACCCAGACATGCACACAAATAGAATAAGACACACAAACAGAGAATCAAATGCACTTTAGATATACAAACCAACAAAGACAAATACTTGGACTTGCAAAGAACAACCCAGACATGCAAGCAAATAGAATCAGACATGCAAACAGAGAAAGATAGGCACTTTAGATATACAAACCAACAAAGACAGATACTTGGACTTTCAAACACCACCCCAGACATGCAAACAAATAGAATCATACGTGCAAACATAGAAAGGAATGTACTTTAGATATACAAACCAACAACGACAAATACTTGGACTTGCAAACACCAACCCAGACATTCAAACAAATAGAATCAGACATGCAAAAGAGAAAGATAGGCACTTTAGATATACAAACAAACAAAGACAGATACTTGGACTTGCAAACACCAACCCAGACATGCAAACAAAAATAATCAGACATGCAAGCAGAGAAAGACAGGCACTTTTGATATATAAACCAACAAAAACAAATACTTGAACTTGCAAAACACCAACCCAGACATGCAAACAAATAGAATCAGACATGCAAACAGAGAAAGATAGGCACTTTAGATATACAAACCAACAAAGACATATACTTGGACTTGCAAACACCAACCCAGACATGGAAACAAATAGAATCAGACATGCAAACAAAGAAAGACAGACACTTTAGATATACAAACCAACAAAGACAAATAATTTGACTTGCAAACACCAACCCAGACATGCAAACAAATAGAATCAGACATTCAAACAGAGAAAGACCCTAAATTTAGATATAAAAAACAACAAAGACAAATACTAGTTCTTGCAAACATAAACCCGGAAACGCTATCTTGGTTAAACAGAAATTAAAACAGAGAAAGACATTCACGATAGATGTTCACTACGATTCAGGATAAGATTCTTGCTTGAAAAACTCAACAAAGACACAAACTCGCAGAGCTTCAGAAATGCCCGAGGTGACCGTCATGTACTTAATATACACAGTGAGGCAACGACAGTTAAATTGACTAATAAATACCAACCCAGACATGCAAACAAATAGAATTAGACACACAAATAGAGAAAGACAGGCACTTTAGATATACAAAGCAATAAAGACAAATTCTTGGACTTGCAAACATCAACCCAAACATGCAAACAAATAGAATCAGACATGCAAACAGAGAAAGACAGGCACTTTAGATATACAAACCAACAACGACAAATACTTGGACTTGCAAACACCAACCCAGACATGCAAACAAATAGAATCAGACATGCAAACAGAGAAAGATAGGCACTTTAGATATACAAACCAACAAAGACAGATACTTGGACTTGCAATCACCAACCCAGACATGCAAACAAATAGGATCAGAAAGATGCAAACAGAGAAAGACAGGCACTTTAGATGTAAAAACCAACAAAGACAAATACTTGGACTTGCAAACATCAACCCCGACATGCAAACAAATATAATCAGACATGCAAACAGAGAAAGACAGGGACTTTAGATATACAAACCAACAAAGACAAATACTTGGACTTGCAAATACCAACCCAGACATGCAAACAAATAGAATAAGGCATGCAAACAGAGAAAGACACGCACTTTAGATATACAAACCAACAAAGACAAATGCTTGGACTTGCAAACACCAACCCAGACATGCAAACAAATAGAATCAGACATGCAAACAGAGAGAGACAGGCACTTTAGATATACAAACCAACAAAGACAAATACTTGGACTTGCAAACATCAACCCAGAGATGCAAACAAATAGAATCAGACATGCAAACAGAGAAAAGATAGGCACTTTAGATATACAAACCAACAAAGACAAATACTTGCAAACACCAACCCAGACATGCAAACAAATATAATCAGACATGCAACCAGAGATAGACAGGCACTTTAGATATACAAACCAGCAACGACAAATACTTGGACTTGCAAACACCAACCCAGACATGCAAACAAATAGAATCAGACATGCAAACAGAGAAAGACAGGCACTTTAGATATACAAACCAACAAAGACAAATACTTGGACTTGCAAACATCAACACAGTCTTGCAAACAAATAGAATCAGACATGCAAACAGAGAAAGATATGCACTTTAGATATACAAACCAACAAAGACAAATAGTTGGAATTGCAAACACCAACCCAGACATGCAAACAAATAGAATCAGACATGCAAACAGAGTAAGATAGGCACTTGAGATATACAAATCAACAAACACAGATACTTTGACTGGCAAATATCAACCCAGACATTCAAACAAATAGAATAAAAAATGCAAACGGAGAATGAAAGGAACTTTCGATATAAAAACCGACAACGAAAAATACTGGAACTTGCAGAACAACAACCCAGACATGCAAACAAATAGAATCAGACACACAAACAGAGAAAGACAGGCACTTTAGATATACAAAGCAACAAAGACAAATTCTTGAACTTGCAAACATCAACCCAGTCAAGCAAAAAAATAGAATCAGACATGCAAACAGAGAAAGATAGGCACTTTCGATATACAAACCAACAAAGACAAATACTTGGACTTGCAAACACCAGCCCAGACATGTAAACAAATAGAATCGTACATGCAAACAGAGAAAGACAGGTACTTTAGATATACAAACCAACAAAGACAAATACTTGGACTTGCAAAGAACAACCCAGACATGCAAACAAATAGAATCAGACATGCAAACAGAGAAAGATAGGCACTTTAGATATACAAACCAACAAAGACAGATAGTTGGACTTTCAAACACCAGCCCAGACATGCAAACAAATAGAATCAGACATGCAAACATAGAAAGGAAGGTACTTTAGATATACAAACCAACAACGACAAATACTTGGACTTGCAAACACCAACCCAGACATTCAATCAAATAGAATCAGCCATGCACAAGAGAAAGATCGGCACTTTAGATATACAAACCAACAAAGACAGATACTCGGACTTGCAAACACCAAACCCAGACATGCAAACAAATAGAATCAGACATGCAAACAGAGAAAGACAGGCACTTTAGATATACAAACCAACAAAACAAATACTTGGACTTGCAGACACTAACCCAGACCTGCAAACAAATAGAATCAGACATGCAAACAGAGAAACACAGGCACTTTAGATTTACAAACCACAACGACAAATACTTGGACTTGAAAACACTAACCCAGACATGCAAACAAATAGAATCAGACATGCAAAGAGAGAAAGATATGCACTTTAGATATACAAAGCAACAAAGACAAATACTTGGACTTGCCAACACTAACCCAGACATGCAAACAAAAAAATGTGGGGGCCCGGGGGCACTTGGGGGGGGCGTTGGCATTTAGGGGCTTTGGGGCATTTGGGTGGGTCGGGGGGCCTTTGGGGGATCAGGGGGCCCCGGAGGGCATTGGGGTTGAGGGGTTCCTTCGGGGTTGGGGTAGGGGGGTCGCAGCCCTTTGGGGTTGGGGTAGGGGTGTCGGGGCCCTTTTGGGTTGGGGTTGGGGTAGGGAACCGCGGCCCTTTGGGGTTGGGGTAGGGGACCGGGGTCTTTGTGGGGCCGGGGGGTATGGCCCCCCATACCCCAATCCCTTCGGGATTGGGGTATGGGGGGTCGGGGCCCTTTGGGGTTGGGGTAGAGGACCTCACAACACTGTTCAAATGGAACTTGTGTATTATAACGACCACAGAGTTTCACCCTCACATCATCTTCTAAATCATCTTCTAAAATACCTCAAACGGTTCCGCTTAAATCATCTTCTAAAATGTCTCAAAACGGTTTCGCCCAAATAATCCCTAAACATAATTTCTGCGTGTTCCTTTTGTATTGGCATCCCTGCGCTGTCACATTTGAAATTCCTAGGAAACCCTTTCCCACGTTAATCTGTTGATCTCATAGATGTTCCTAGCTACACTATTACGGTTTCGATAGAATATCAATTTATCTCTCTGACTTAAAGATCAAAGAAGCCTTATTTAAAAAAAGGATTTTTCTATCTGTTTAGACTCCCGCATAATTCCAAGATAAAAAGTGAGGTCATTTCTAAGTCCTGACACTAAGGATCAATGAAGCCATATTTAAAAATAGAATATCAATTTTTCTCTCTGACCTAAAGATCATTTATCCCTCAGAACTAAGATCAAAGAAGCCAAATTTGTTTCTTAATTCTCCTTTCGTAAATCAATACATTCTCCCTACCGATTATGTAAATCAATTTCTCGGAAATTATCTCCCCTCGATTATGCAAATCCCATTCCTGGATCAAAAAATTCTCCCCACCGATTATGTAAATCAAGTTCTCAGAAATTTAGTTCCCCTAGATCAATACATTCCCCTAGCGATTATGTAAATCACCCCTCGTGTCATTACACATGGCCAAACAACAACAACAACAAATAAATCGACCTTGAAAAAGGGGGCATTGATCTTGTACTCACAGTATTTCCGACTCTCTGATTGGCTTAGAAAGAGGGTGTGGTTTTGTACTTGTTGGAATCTAGCCCTCTGATTGGTTGAATCTTGTACTCGTAGTAACTCATGATAGATCCCTACTGTCATGACCCACCAAAGTATTGCCATGCCCAAACGGTGGGGCCTCCACCCCACGTGGGGAATTAAGGGCATAGACTAATGATTCTATACTAATGAAAATTCTATAGGATATATACTATAGAACATGAATTGCTACAAAAAATTATGAACACATAAAATTTTCTGTTCTAAAATAACTATCAAAGACTAAAAAAAGTGAAATGATAATAATTATAAATACTTTTCGTGTTATCATTTCCACGGAGGCTTTTTAACTTTTTTTACTGCTACTCATAGTTCAAGGACGACACTTTCTGTCCCATAAGCTTCCATATCCAGTTTCAAAATTTTTAGTTTTACGAGTTAACATAAAATAATTTCTTTTTTACTTTTTAATGCATTTAAAATACCAGGGACATCAAAATACAGGCATTTTTTGCACCCTAAATCAACGGTAAGTTCATTCATACCTGAAAACATCAATTTTCGAATATTTTGTTTGGTAGTTTCAAAGTTATGAAGTTTTTAGGGCAAAACTCATTTTTGTCATTGTTGCCTTATTGAACCATGAAGATAAAAAAAGCAAAACTTATCAGTTAAATTTTCGCAACACTTTTCGTCTTAAAAAATGCAGACGTTAGCAATCTACTGAGCCCAAGAGGCAGATGCGCCTTCAAACCAGTGGAATCAATCCTCCCAACCCCCTCCTTGACTAGGAAAACCCTTTTTGAGGTATTTTATTTAAAAAATTACTTTTTTTTTCACTGTAAAAAAATAAAAAAAACACCAAATTTGTCCCCCCTTAAATTAAAAAAAAATATATCTTGCCCTCACCCCTTAAAAATTTTTGATTAGACTCCACTACTCCCCTAGCTTTGAATTTTATTTTTTTTTCATTTAGTGTCTTTCTTAGACATTTTCATTAAAAAAAAAGCCCTCTCTCCCATTTATTTTGAAATATGAGCTTTACCCCCCCCCCTCACCTTTCCGTGAGTTTGCGAAGCAACTTGAAATGAAAGCTAATATTTTCATAAGCAGTTTGGCACCTTATGTGTTAAGCTTACTCTTTGCAGATTTTTCATCCACTTTTTTTTTTCAATGTTGTGCCTGCTACCACCAAAAACTGTATTGCTGCATATGGAAGTATTTTCCATTAGAAATTAAGTTTTCGCTTTTTCCTAATTTTTTAAGATATGTGTGGTTGTTTAAATTTCAACATAACCAATCAAATAAACGAACTTCACTTTTGCCAATTACAGTTTGTCTCGGTGTATAAATTTAAGTTTAATGTTATCTTTTAAATGCTACAACTCTGAGAAAATTTGCCTGATTTTTGAAAAAAAAGAGTTTTTGACCCTCTCCCTCCCCAAAGCGGTATTAATAAAACTCACATAATCAGATTCAGCTGATCAGAGACCCCTGATATATAGGTTTCAAGCTCTTGTCAGCAACAACGTGGATTTTATTTTTGCCAGAAGAAAGATGGATGTGTGTTATTTTTTGTGTTTTTTTTTGCTTTTTTCCCAAGAGGTGATTATATCGAACCAATTGTCCTAGAAGATAGGGAGAGGGCACATTCAGACGGAGATTAAAAGTTCTCATGCCCCTTTTGAGTGACCGAAAAGATTGGAGGGCAACTAGTCCTCTCGCCACGCCCAGTTTTTCCCCAAAGACATCCAATACAAATTTTATGGTATCCATTTGGTTCAGCATAGTTGAAAGTTCTAATAACTATGTCTCTGGGATAACGTGACCCCCACACGGAGTTGGGAAAAGGCTGTAGATTATGAAACCTGCCGATTGTTTACACATAGTATTTATTGTTAGGAAATAAACGGAGGGGCATTTTCCGTGGGGGAATTTTCGTAAAGAGGGAATTTTCCGGTGGGAATATTCCAGGGGGAACTTATCACAGTGGAATTTTCTGCAATTCATATACGTTTTTTTTTATCTGTCCTCTTTGGTTGCTCAGTTTTACGCTTGGAGCGAATATTTCGGAGGAATTGTGTGGGGGAAATTTTCAGCGGAAGAGTATATAGGAGTTCTCAGTGGGGTGATTTTCTAACGGAGAAAATTTCCATTGGAAAATTTTCCACGAGACGAACTTTTCCATGGGGATCGGGAAAATTTCCGGCGAAAATCTTCCAGCATGAAGGGATTTCAAGCAAGACTTGAGAAATGATCATAAATTAAACAAAAAAAAGTTTTTTTGCAGATGAAAGTAAGAGTTTTTGAGGAGGAAATTGTCTGAGAGAGATTTTCAGCAAGGGGGGAATTGTCAGGGGTAACTTTCTGGTGAGGTGGTATATTATATGGGGGGGGGGGTTCTGTCAGGGGCTATTCCATAGTAGGGATTCAAGAGGAGGAGCCATCTGCAACCATGTTGGAAAGGACAAATTTTTAAATTCCATTTCCCCTCCTTGCTTACATACCAAATAATCATGTTTCGATCTTCGTAAAGTTTTTTTAATGATCCAAGTTTGACTTCAGGAAGCAAGCGAACGCGATCAGAGCTTACTCAATTCTAAAATGGTGCTTTGTATAAGCAAGGTGTGACTACAGTATTTTCGATTTCTATTGGTCAATGTTATCATGACGTCATAAACTGTTCCAGTTACTAATATTGCAGTAATGAAAATTTCGTACATTAAAACTGGAGAGCTTGAATATCTCTGACGAGTTAAGGGATTGAATTTTGACTTATTGTGTTGTACATACAATTTGTTCATTCTATTAAATACAGTAGCCAATATGCAATGCTTTGTTTGGATGTTAGCTTTATTGCTGAATTTAAGTCAAGGTAAAAATTAACGTTATTGTTTAATTTATAAATTTTATATGGACCTGGATCAAGCGCGCTTGACCTAAGGAAAACTGGTTTTAGGGTCTGGCTCCGAAATAACAATCTTATATATTTTTCATAGGGTGTACCTTCTACCATCTTTTTGTAAAACCTATTGTCAATGGAGAGGTACCTAGGTTAAGTTAGGTTACGTATTTGATATATGCTATGCTTTACCCCCCCCCCCCCTAATGTGCAAATATATATCCCAAATTTGTTTCTAAACTATTATATATTTTTCCTATTTTATTTTGTTTCATTAGCATTAGCCAAACTTGACTTTTAGAAGTGACGATCTAATGTACCAGTACCAATTTGATTTTGGAATATACAGGTACATAAGCAGAAATTTTTCAGAGGGAACCCAGTAAAAAAAAGAAAGTATTTTGATAATATGAATAAGAAGTTGCAAGAAATTTGGAAACATTTACCTTATCAGGGGAATCCTGGCCCTCTGTCCCTTGTCTATCTCCTTGGGACTATGTTCCTGATCGTTGTTTCAGGCTATTAACATAATCAAGGGGGGCCTTTGGGCCAACCGTCCAAGTATCTCGATATTACGGCATTCTGCATAATTCTTCGGTTCCATTTTATATAATTGATATGCTTTTGGAGTTTTAAAATTTGCGCTAACAAGAGTAGTAATAGTGATTGTAAATGCCACTTTTGAATCGCTGGTGCCCATGGAGAGGAAATGTTTCCGTAAAAGTTTACAACTTAGTTATTTCGATTTACCAAAAACTTCTGTTCTCATAAATGCAGCCAAAACAAATGCATTAATGCAAACATCATATTACTGCGGTAAGAACTTAAATACATTCAGTGGGCCATTAAGAAAAGAAAAAAAATTATATCGTACATTTTTATTTTCATAAGAAAAGGACTCTTTGGAGGTTCTGTAATAAAAGTCCATACTCCATTTAAGTCCTTAAGAAAACTCCATTTTTGTAATAAAAGTGTAATAAAAGTAACAGTAGAGCTATGGTTCCTCTGAAGGAAACACGACGGTGACATAAGTATGTACCATTAGATTTCTTGTTTTATGTTCTTTCTAAAGATCATTGTTGCTTGTCTGACAATACAACCTCCATTCCCAATGGTTTCATACTTGGCCCTAATAATATATATCTATGTTGCTTTTCATCTTGTAATGCGTCTTATAGCAGTTAGTTTTTTTCTTGACTCGATGAAATCCATATATTTGTCCCACTGGTGTTCTTTGTGATAAAACAAAGAACAAAGTGTTCAAACAAATGTTTCACTGATCAAAATGTGTTTTTTTGCCAACTTAAGAAATGAATGACAGTTCCTCTGTCATTTTTATACCTCTTCAATGTTGTCAAGTTGGTGTCTTTAATTTTTCTTTTCATATGTAGAAACAAGTAAAGGTCACACGGAGCCAGGTTGGGCGATTAAGGGGGGGGACAGCAAAACAATGTCGTTCTTAGCCAAATATTGTACGATTAGTTCCTGCGTGTGTGATCTGGTCTGCTTTTCACAAGCACTCCTGATTAATTTTCTTACTTTTTCCAAACAAAAGTTGTGTTTAACGGCCAGCCTGGAGGAACAAACTCTGAATGCACTAAATTATGACCTCATCCATTACCCTCACTGTTGTCTTGTCTCTTGGCTGTTTTATATCACCATAGTCGGAACCCATTATTGATTCCGGTACGAACAAGATTCAGGCAATCAGAGACCTACAATCCCTGTTCGAAAAAAAACACGCCTCTTTCTAGACCAATCAGAGATGTTTCTTACTGACGGGGCATTTGCATAATTGACAATGTTGACAATCTGACGGGGAATTCTAATGTATCATGAGGGGAATTAAGAAACGAAAAGGCTTCTCTGCTTTAGGTTGAGGGATAAATTCTGGAATTATTTTTTCGAAGACTTTATAGTGTAACTAGGACATCTAAGATAATTTCAAAAGAAATCTTCGATAATTACTTGACTTTTAGTGAATTATTTTAGCAAAACAGATTGAGACATTTTATGGGATTATTTGGGATAATTTTAAAGTATTCTGTAAATGTGGTAGACTTGAGAAGGATGTGAATTTGAGGGTTGAGTTGGGCGATCCTTCCACACAAATAGAATAATTTGGTTTCACAAGTCGATTGACATAGCTTCACTTCTAGGCTGTGGTCGGTATAATAGGGGATTATTGGGTGAGACAGATTAAAGACGTTTTAGGGATTAATTGGACAGGAAAAAGTTAGAACTTCTAGGTTGTGGTTGCTATAATACAAAGTACCGTTTGAACAGTTTTGTCAATATAAAATATCCTCTAACATTATAGTATACTAAAAAATTGATACTAATAGAGATGTAGATGCCAAGAAAAAATTTTTAATAAAGAAATTCAGAACAATCCTTAGAAATCCTTGGAAATCAAGTAGTGAGACGATTATGAGTATGAACCATTGAGGATCGTGAACACCAATGACCCTAACCACCAAGGACCTCAACTTCCAAGGTTCTTTGTCTCCAACCTCCAAGGGGCCCTCTCCCCCCAACTGTGTATTTTTGCAAGAGAATAGCTCGTCTTTAACAAACTTAGCCATAGCTAGTGGAAACTGTGTATAAATATATTTAATTTTAGTCCAATTGCGTAGGTAATAAGGGAACATTTAAAATTTTTCTGATTTTGTGTAGTTTCGCAAGAAAATAGCTCGTCTTTAACAAACTTAGCCATAGCTAGTTGAAACTGTGTAGAAATATCTTCATTTTTAGTCCAATTGCGTAGGTAATAAAGAAACATTTGACATATTTTCTGATTTTGTGTGGTTTCGCAAGAAAATAGCTCGTCTTTAACAAACTTAGCCATAGCTAGTTGAAACTGTGTATAAATGTCTTCATTTTTAGTCCAATTGCGTAGGTAATAAAGAAACATTTAACAATTTTTTCTGATTTTGTTTGTTTTCGCAAGAAAATAGCTTGTCTTAAACAAACTTAGCCATAGTTAGTTGAAACTGTGTATAAATATCTTAATTTTTATCCAATTGCGTAAGTAATAAGGGAATATTTGACATTTTTTCTGATTTTGTGAGGTTTCGCAACAATATAGCTCGTCTTTAACAAACTTAGCCATAGCTAGTTGAAACTGTCTATAAATATCTTCATTTTTAGTCCAACTGCGTAGGTAATAAAGAAAAATTTAACATTTTTCTGATTTTGTGTGGTTTCGCAAGAAAATAGCTCGTCTTTAACAAGCTTAGCCATAGCTAGTTGAAACTGTGTATAAATATCTTCATTTTTTGTCCAATTGCGTAGCTAATAAAGGAACATTTAACATTTCTTCTGATTTTGTGTGTGTTTTGCAAGAAAATAGCTCGTCTTTAACAAACTTAGCCATAGCTAGTTGAAATTGTGTATAAATATCTTCATTTTTAGTCCAATTGCGTAGGTAATAAAAGAACATTTAACATTTTTTCGGATTTTGTTTAGTTTCGCAAGAAAATAGCTCGTCTTAAACAAACTTAGCCATAGCAAATTGAAACTGTGCATAAATATCTTCATTTTTAGTCTCGAAAATATAATAAATATGTCTTTTAGGATGAATAATCCTCTAAAACCCCCAGGGGGAGCGCTGAAAGTTATGAACTTTACCCAATGTTTACATCAGAGAACTCTATAAGAAATTAGGTACTTGTGCATTATATGTCATCCATCGATATATGCTGTACATGGAACTAGTGTACATGGAACTAGTATGGGAAACCGGAAAAATTGCTCTTCTCTAGATAAATGGAATGCAAAGTGCGGTTTAAATTGTATTTACAATATTTAAACTGGTGTTAACACTTAGAATATCTATTAAAAGTTGGAGATATAAGATACTAACAAACATGTAATATTTTACAAGCTAGTTACCTAACAATTTTCATGTTTCATACATTGTTTTAAGTTCTGGAAATTAGGAGTTACGTAACAATTTCCATGTTTCTTTTGCATGCAATAGACACCAAGAGTTTTATGATTCCTCCCTACAATGAATTCGATGGGTTTTATGACTCTCCCACACAATGAATCCAGATGGTTTTGGGACTCCTCTCCCTATTGTTAAGTCTTTCTAACTTTGAGCAAAGATATAAAAGTTTTAACGAAGTACTTCTCTGCTCAAATATTACATTAATAGCCTCCTGAATGATAGGACTATATGACATAGAATTTATTCGTATGAAAAAATCATCCTCTGGTGTTATTTTGGAATATGTATTTTTATTATTGTCAATGGAGCTTGATGAAATTGCATGTTGTCATTGGATGGTGGACTATAACTTGTTTGATTATGATAAAAGCTAATGGAGTACTACAATATGCCATATAAACAGACTGGGAGTCTACGATAGAGTGATTTCACCATATAATAAAATTGGTCAAGAACTGAAAAATGTTCAGGAAGAAGTCATTAAAATTTGCAGATTTTTTGGGGTTGAAGCTTTTTATGTAAAGGATAATGTACCTACAGATAAAGTTTTAATTTGACACTGTGATCCTAGGATTCCACTTTTCAATTTAGAAGAATTTAAGGGTCCTAAATTTGAAGGGACTTGTCACCATCCTGACGAGGAGGCTAGGTTCTTCACACAGTGGTTACTTAGGGACATACCTGATCGTAATAAGTGCATAAGACATGGTAAAAAGTATTCTATATCTAGGGATCCTCATCTGTGGATGTTTAACAGTGAACTTTAAGTACTATTTTTATGTAAATATGTATTTTTCAAAATCTTTTAATATGTTTAAGCAATAAATATCTTAACCCTCAACCGTCTTTATTCTTTAGAATAGTTAATCACCATGAAACTTATACTTTCAGATTCAGCATGTCAGGAAACACACTTTCAGGTTCGGCTTGTTGGGGAACCACAAATGGTCATATCTAAAAAAGGTAAGTTAACTCTAAAAGGTTGAAGAATTTCTCTGAAATTACAATTTCAGATTCAGCATGTCAGGGAACATACTTTGAGGTCCAGCCTGTTGGAGAACCCTAAATGGTCATCCCTAAAAAGGTAAGTTAACCCTAAAAGGTTAAAGAAAAAGTTAGCTTAATTTTGAATTTTAAATAAAGAAAATGAAAAAACTTCCACTTCAGTTCTTAATTTCTCAAAAGACATAAAGCATTTCATTTCTGTTCTAAATTTTTCCGTAAAAGATAGAAAAAGTTATACTATGACTGTGAATATTTTCCATGAAGATAAAAAGTTTCACTTTAATTCTAAATTTTCTTAATTTCAGTTCCGATTTTTCTCAAAGAGATGAAAAAATTTAAAGTTCTGTTCCAAATTTTTCGTAGAAGATAGAAAAAAGTCATACTTTGATCGTGAATATTCGCCATGAAAATAATGAACTCCACTTTAATTCTCAGTTTTCTCGAAGAAGTGCAAAATGTTCAAGTTCTCTTTTGAATTTTCTTAAAGAAGAGAAAAAGTTAGCTCAATTCTGAAATTTACCAAAGAAAATGAAAAAAAGCTTCCAGTTCAGTTCTTAATTTCTCTCTGACATAAGAAATTTATAGTTATGTTCTAGATTTTTCCATAGAAGATAGAAAAAAGTCGTACTATAATTTTGAATATTTTCCATGAAGATAAAAAGTTTCACATTCATTCTAAATTTTCTCAATGAAGTGACGAAAAGTTCAATTTCTCTTTTGAATTTTATCAATGAAAAAGAAATTAGTTACAGATCAATTCAATTTTTTTCCATGAAAATAAAAAGGTTCCACTTCAGTTCGGAATTTTTTCAAAGTGATGAACAAATTTAAAGATCTGTTCTAATTTTTTTTTGTAGAAGATAGAAAAAGTTATACCTTAGTTGTGAATATTTTCAATGAAGATAAAAAGTTCCACTTTAATTCTAAATTTTCTGAATGAAGTGAAGAAAAGTTCTTGCTCTCTTCTGAATTTTCTAAATTAAAAAGAAATTAGTTAAAGTTCAATTGTAATTTTTCCGAGAAAATAGAAAGCTTCCACCTCAGTTCTGATTTTTCTCAAAGAGATGAAAAAATTTAAAGTTCTGTTCTAAATTTTACCGTAGATATTTCGATTCTGAATTTCTCCTCCAAGAAGTGAAAAAGTTCTGCTTTAATTCTATAGCGTCTCAAAGAAGTGAAGAAAAGTTCAAGTTATGTTCTGAATGTTTGCCCTGAGAAGAGAAAAGGTTCCACTTTAATTCTGAGTTTTCACAGTGAAGTGAAGAAAAGTTCAAGCTCTCTTCTGAATTTTATCAAAGAAAAGAACAAAGCTACGGTCCAATTCTAATTTTTTCCAAAGAAAATTAAAAATCTCCGAATTTTTAATAAACATTCTAAGTGTTTGTCATGCTAACGTATCCTAAAATAATAGAATTATAACAAAGTAATACATAAAATATTTTTATTGAAATAACAACATGTAGAATATTAACATAAAATCATTGAACAACTTTGGACATTTTGAATCTGTTCCGTAAAATGCTTTATCACGCTATCTCTTGATACTAAAATTAGTCGCTTCTCTCAGTTTATAACCACTAGAATAATCATTCATCCATTTTGAGTCAATACAATTTTTACTGGGATGTCACCTACTGGTTCAATACACGTTTCATCCTTGGTAATATTTAATTCATTGACTATATGATCAATAGTAGTAATAATGTTCAACTGTGCTTCATTTTCTATCAATTTATCATTATATTTATTAATGATAATTTCTGCCAATGCTCTTTTTATTTTTCCGGCAATTTCACTGTCTATTATCAAATTGTTTTTACAGAGGTAACAGTTCTGGCATGTTAACAAGATGATTTATGATGTTGCTGCAGCAGTAGGCCTTTCTTTTCCTCTTTGTGTGCATTCGAATGCTAACACCGGAAAGATGGCGATAAGATCTATCAACGGGTAACATGTTACCAGAACCATTAGCTAGTAGTTGCCCCTCTTCATCAACTATTGATTTGGCGTTTGCATTCTCTTTCTCTGCTACCTTCTATGGAAATAATACTTTCACATATCCACCATTTGCAGGATGGAAATTCTTGGGTACCCCAAAGGAATTTAACTCCTCACTGTCATGATAATTTGGGCATACATTCCCAATAAGATATCCACTACTACTTGTTTCCTAGTTCAAATATATCTCTTTTTCAGCATTCAAGGAAACAATGACTTTATCATGTGTACACACTTTCCTCGAACAATTCATTTTCACTTCTTTTTTTTAATATAATGTCGGTGTTTATCCCTCCAATGGGTACAAATTACTGATTTAAAACATGCAATAAACTAGATAGTCTCGATAACCTACCATGGAGTACCACTGGGAAAGCCGCTTCCAATGTAAGAGCAAGCATAGAGTACGTTTGCTACAGCCGCAAGCATACAAAGTGAGAGAGATTTGCAAAGTCGACATAGCTTTATTTCATTTTTAAGGTTAATTTACACTATTATTTAATTTTTAAGGTTAATTTAGACTAGGTTACGTGCAAGCACGTAACCTAGTCTTAATTAACCTTAAAAATGAAATAAAGCTATGTCAACTTTGCACGTCTCTCTCACTTTGTAAGCTAGCGGCTGTAGCAAACGTACTCTACGCTTGCTCTTACATTGGAAGCATCAGTAAAACTTTTTCTCTTCTTTATGAAAATTCAGAAGAGAACTTGAACATTTCTGCACTTCCTTGGGAAAACTCTGAATTAAAGTGGAGCTCCTTATCTTCATGACGAACATTCACGATCAAAGAAATAACTTTCTTCTATCTTCTACGAAAAATTTGGAACAGAACTTCAAATTTTTTCATCTATTTGAGAAAAATTGGAACTGAAATTAAGAAAATTTAGAATTAAAGTGAAACTTTTTATCTTCATGGAAAATATTCACAGTCATAGTAAAACTTTTCCAATCTTCTACGGAAAAATTTAGAACAAAATTTTAAATTTTTTATGTCTTTTGAGAAATTTAGAACTGAAGTGGAAGCTTTTTTTTAATTTCTTTGGAAAAATTCAGAATTGAGCAAACTTTTTCTCTTTCTTAAGAAAATTCAGAAGAGAACTTGAACATTTATGCACTTCTTCGAGAAAACTCAGAATTAAAGCGGAGCTCCTTATCTTCATGGCGAATATTCACGATCAAAGTATAAATTTTTTTATTTTTTACGAAAAATTTGGAACAGAACTTTAAATTTTTTCATCTCTTTGAGAATAATCGGAACTGAAATGGAACCTTTTTATTGTCTCGGAAAAAAATTAGAATTGATCTGTAATATATTTACTTTTCATTATGAAAATTTGTTTTTGGGATATACATGAAGTTGAAAAGTAATGTAGGAGTTCTCCAATATGCTGGATCTGAAAGTGTAATTTCAGAGAAATTGTTTAACCTTTTAGGGTTAACTTACTGTTTTAGGGATGACCATTTAGGGTTCTCCAACATGCTGAACCTGAAAGTGTATTCCCTGACATTCTGAATCTGAAAGTGTAATTTCAGAGAAATTCTTTAACCTTTTAAGGTTAACTTACCAATTTGCGAGATGACCATTTATGGTTCTCCAACATGCCAAACCTGAAAGTTTGTTCCCTGACATGCTGAATCTGAAAATATAATTTTCTTGGTGATGAACTATTCTAAAGAATAAAGACGGCTGAGCCTTAAGATATTTATTGCTTAAACATATTAAAAGATTTTGAAAAATACATATTTACATAAAAAAAAGTACTTCCAGTTCACTGTTAAACATCCACAGACGATGATCTCTTGATATAGAATACTTTTTACCATGTCTTATGCACTAATCACGATCAGGTATGTCCCTAGGTAACCATTGTGCGAAGAACCTAACCTCCTCGTCAGGATGGTGATAAGTCCCTTCAAATTTAGGACACTTAAATTCTTCTAAATTGAAAAGTGGAATCCTAGGATCGCAGTTTCGAATTAAAACTTTATCTGTAGGTACATTATCCTTTACATAAAGTGCTTCAACCCCGAAAAATGTGCAAATTTCACTGACTTCTTCCTGAACATTTTTCAGTTCTTGACCACTTTTGTTATATGGTGTAATCCTTCTATCGTATAATCCCAGTCTATTTATATTGTTTAATGTAGTACTCCATAAGCTTTTATCATAATCAAACAAGTTATAGTTCACCATCCAATGATAACAGGTAATTTTTTCAAGTTCCAATGACAATAATAAAAATTCACATTCAAATATAACACCACAGGATGATTTTTTCAAACCAATAAATTCTGTGTCATATAGTCCTATCATTCTGGAGGCTATTAATGTAATATTTGAGCAGAGAAGTACTTCGTCAAACTTTTATATCTTTGCTTAAGGTTAAAAAGACTTATGACTAGGGGGGGGGGGGAGTCCTAAAACCATCTGGATTCGTTGTGTGGGAGAGTCATAAAACCCATCGAATTCATTGTGGGGAGGATTCATAAGACTCTTGGTGTCTATTGCATGCAAAAGAATAAAGAATACAGAATATTTTGAAATTTTCCCAAATAATCCCCTAAAATGTCTCAATCCGTTTCCCTCAAATAATCCACTAAAAGTCAAGTAATTACCGAAGGTTCCTTTTGAAAATATCTTAGATGTCCTAGTTACACTATAAAGGCTTCGAAAAAATAATTCCAGAATTTATCCCTCAGCCTAAAGCAGAGAAGCCTTTTAGTTTCCTAATTCCCCTCCTGATCCATTAGAATTCCCCGTCAGATTTTCAACATTGTCGATTATGCAAATGCCCCGTCAGTAAGAAACATTTCTAATTGGTCTAGACAGAAGCGTGGTTTTGTTTGTACAGGGATTTTAGGTCTCTGATTGGCGGAACCTTGTTCGCACCGGAGTCAATAATGGGTTCCTACTCACCATGTCTCATCACCAGTAGTTCCCGTTTACGAAAACACTGAATCATTTTAAAGATGTTTTTCAAATTGGATTGTTTTTTATCGTCAGTCAGAACACAAGGAGCCGCAAAATTGCAAAAATTACAAAAAATTCAGCAGCAACCCCCCCCCCCCCCGCAAAACTCTATGGCTAGGAATGTTGAGAGAAAATAGTAAAATCTGAAAAAATTAATAAAAGCGAATTTTCAGATTATCCACAAGTCGAAATTTTTGCCCTGAGTAGTATCCACACTCTGCATTCTATGACACAGGTAGCCGATTCCCATAGGATTTCCTTTAAACAGGTAGCTGATTCCCATAGGATTTCCATGACACAGGTACCAGGATCACAATCACAGCCCTGTGACGTCACGTCACCCCTGGCAAGATTCTTGTGACATGCCTTCCCTTTCCCCACTATAAATAGGAGCCGCGATTCGTATCCATTTTTCTTATAAGGTCTATTGTTTTCTGGAAGACACCCATATCTCTATAGTATCCTCCCTTCGTCCTACTATAAATAGAAGCCTCATATACGAGTCTAGACGTCTATTGTTTTTCTGGAAAACATCCTGGATTCCCATTACATGGTGTATTATGGATGGCGCCATCGTGTTTGACAAGCTAGACTGTAGGAACCCACGGGGAATCCCCGATTGTAACTAAGCACGGCACACACTTAAGTGCTGCGTAATGATGGCGCACATCTTACTTAATGGAAGCGCACACCTTGCGTCATTACGGCGCTAACCTTAAATAATGATGGCGCTCTTCTTACGTAATGACAGCACATACATTGCTGTCACATAATGCTTTTTTATATATTTTATTTTTCTCCAAAACGTTCAAAGCGTTTCTTTCAATGCATTTTTTTCTATTTTTATTTAGTTGTTTTTCCTCTTTAGGACTCGAAAGGGTCCTAAAATTTTCTTGCGAAACCACACAAAATCAGAATTTTTTTTAAATGCTCCTTTATTAACTACACAATTGGACTAAAAATGAAGAAATTATACACAGTTTCAACTAGCTATGGCTAAGTTTGTTAAAGATGAGCTATTTTCTTTTGAAACTACACAAAGTCAGAAAAAATGGTAAATATTCCCTTATTACCAACGCAATTGGACTAAAAATGAAGATGTTTATACACAGTTTTAACTAGCTATGGCTAAGTTTGTTAAAGACGAGCTATTTTCTTACGAAAACACACAAAATCAGAAAAAATGTTAAATGTTCCTTTATTAGCTACGCAATTGGACTAAAAATGAAGAAATTATACACAGTTTCAACTAGCTATGGGTAAGTTTGTTAAAGACAGGGCTATTTTCTTGTGAAAACACACAAAATCAGAAAAAATGTTAAATGCTCCTTTATTAACTCCGTAATTGGACTAAAAATGAAGAAATTATACACAGTTTCAACTAGCTATGGCTAAGTTTGTTATAGGCGAGCTATTTTCTTGCAAAACCACACAAAATCAGCAAAAATGTTCAATGTTCCCTTATTACCTACGCAATCGGACTAAAAATGAAGATATTTATACACAGTTTCAACTAGCTATGGCTAATTTTGTTAAAGACGAGCTATTTTTTGGCGAAAACACACAAAATCAGAAAAAATGTCAAATGTTCCTCTATTACCTACGCAATTGGACTAAAACTGAAGATATATATATACACAGTTTAAACTAGCTATGGCTAAGTTTGTTAAAGACGTGCTATTTTCTTGTAGATCCACACAAAATCACAGTTTCAACTAGCTATGGCTAGTTTCTTTATTAGCTACGCAATTGGACTTAAAATGAAGATATTTATACTGAGTTTCAACTATCTATGGCTAAGTTTGTTAAAGACGAGCTATTTTCATGTAAAAACACAAAATCAGAAAAAATGTTAAATGTTCCTTTATTAGCTACGCAATTGGACTAAAAATGAAGAAATTATACACAGTTTCAACTAACTATGGCTAGGTAGAAAATGTAGAAAATGTAGTTTTTTGCGAAACTATATAAAATCAGAAATTTTTTTAAATGTTCCCTTATTACCTACGCAATTGACTAAAAATTATGATATTTATATACAGTTTCAACTAGCTATGGCTAATTTTTTTAAAGACGAGTGATTTTCTTGCAAAACACACAAAATCAGAAAAAAATGTTAAATGTTCCCTTATTAGCTACGCAATTGGACTAAAAATGAAGATATTTATACACAGTTTCAAATAGATATGGCTAAGTTTGTTAAAGACAAGCTATTTTCATGCGAAACCACACAAAATCACAAAGATGTTAAATATTCCTTGATTAGCTACGCAATTGGACTAAAAATGAAGAAATTATACACAGTTTCAATTAGCTATGGCTAAGTTTGTTAAAGACCAGCTTTTTTCTTGTGATAGCACACAAAATAAGAAAAATGTTAAATGTTCCCTTATTACCTACGCAGTTGGACTAAAAATTAATATTTTTATACACAGTGTCAACTAGCTATTGCTAAGTTTGTTAAAAACGAGCTATTTTCTTGCAGAACCACACAAAATGACAGTTTCAACTAGCTATGGCTGATTTTGTTAAAGACGAGCTATTTTCATGCGAAAACACACAAATTAGAAAAATTATAAATTATCCTTTATTAGCTACGGAATTGGACTAAAAATGGAGAAATTATACACAGTATCAACTAGCAATGGCTAAGTTTGTTAAAGACGAGCTGTTTTCTTGCAAACCACACACAATTAGAAAAAATGTTAAATATTCCTTTATTACTTACGCAATTGGACTAAAAATGAAGAAATTATACACAGTTTCAAATAGCTATGGCTAAGTTTGTTAAAGACAAGCTATTTTCTTGTGAAATCACACAAAATCAGAAAAAATGTTAAATGTTCCCTTATTACCTACGCAATTGGACTATAGATGAAGATATTTATAAACAGTTTCAACTAGCTATGGCTAAGTTTGTTAAGGACGAGCTATTTTCTTGCGAAAACACACAAAATCAGAAAAAAATATTAAATGTTTCTTTATTAGCTACGCAATTGGACTAACAATGAAGACTTTATACACAGTTTCAACTAGCTATGGCTAAGTTTGTTAAAGACGAGCTATTTTCTTGCGAAATCACACAAAATCAGAAAAAATGTTAAATGTTTCTTTATTACCTACTCAATTGGACTAAAAATGAAGATATTTATACACAGTTTCAACTAGCTATGGCTAATGTTGTTAAAGACGAGCTATTTTCTTGCAGAACCACACAAAATCAGAAAATGTTAAATGTTTCTTTATTACCTATTTGATTGGACTAAAAACGAAGATATTTATAGACAGTTTCAACTAGGTATGGCTAAGTTTGTCAAAGACGAGCTATTTTCTTGCGAAACCACATAAAATCAGAAAAATGTCAAATGTTCCCTCAATACCTACGCAATTGGACTAAAAATGAAGATATTTATACACAGTTTCAACTAGCTATGGCAAAGTTTGTTAAAGGCGAGCTATTTTCTTGCGAAAACACACAAAATCAGAAAAAATGTCAAATGTTCCTTCATTACCTTCGCAGTTGGAATAAAAATGAAGATATTTATACACAGTTTCAACTAGCTACGGCTAAGTTTGTTAAAGACGAGATTTTTCTTGCGAAAACACAAAATCAGAAAAAATGTTAAAGGTTTCTTTATTACCTACGCAATTGGACTAAAAATGAAGATATTTATACACAGTTTCAAATAGCTATTGCTAAGTTTGTCAAAGACAAGCTATTTTCTTGCGAAACCACACAAAATCAGAAAATTTGTCAAATGTTTCTTGATTACCTACGCAATCAGACTAAAAATGAAGATATTTATACACAGTTTAAACTAGCTATGGCTAAGTTTGTTAAAGACGTGCTATTTTCTTGCAAAACCACACAAAATAAGAAAAAATGTCAAATGTTCCTTTATTACCTACGCAACTGGACTAAAAATGAAGAAATTATACACAGTTTTAACTAGCTATGGCTAAGTTTGTTAAAAACGAGCTATTTTCTTGCGAAAGCACACAAAATCAGAAAAAATGTTAAATGCTTCCTTATTACCTACGCAATTTGACGAAAAATGAAGATATTTATACACAGTTTCAACTAGCTTTGGCTAAGTTTGTTAAAGACGAGCTATTTCCTTGCGAAAACACACAAAATCTGAAAAAATGTCAAATTTTCCTTTATTACCTACGCAATTCGACTAAAAATGAAGATATTTATACACAGTTTCAACTAGCTATGGTTAAATTTGTTAAAGACGAGCTATTTCCTTGCGAAAACACACAAAATCTGAAAAATGTTAAATGTTCCCTTTTTACCTACGCAATTGGACTAAAAATGAAGATATTTATACACAGTTTTAACTAGTTATGGGTAAGTTTGTTAAAGACGAGCTATTTTATTGCGAAAACATACATTTGGGGGGAGGGCCCTTGGAGGTTGGAGAGAGGGAACCGTGGAGGTTGAGGTCTTTGGTGGTTAGGGTCATTGGTTCTTACGATCCTTGATGGTTCATACTCATAATCGTCTCACTACTTGATTTCCAAGGATTTGTAAGGATTGTTCTGAATTTCTTTATTAACATTCTGTTCTTGGCATCTACATCTCTATTACTATCAACTTTTTAGTATACTATACTGTTAGAGTATATTTTATAATGACAACACTCTTCAAATGGTATTTGTGTATTATAGCGACCACAACCTAGAAGTTTTTCATTTTTCCTGTCTAAATAATCCCTAAAACGTCTTTAATCAGTCTCGCCCAATAATCCCCTATTATACCGACCACAGCCTAGAAGTGAAGCTATGTCAATCGACTTGTGAAGCCAAATTATTCTATTTGTGTGGAAGGATCACCCAACTCAACCGTCGAATTCCCATCCTTCTCAAGTCTACCACATTTACAGAATACTTTGAAATTTTCCCAAATAATCCCCTAAAATGTCTCAATCCGTTTCCCTCAAATAATCCACTAAAAGTCAAGTAATTATCGAAGGCTCCTTTTGAAAATATCTTAGATGTCCTAGTTACACTATAAAGGCTTCGAAAAAATAATTCCAGAATTTATCCCTCAACCTAAAGCAGAGAAGCCTTTTAGTTTCTTAATTCCCCTCCTGATCCATTGGAATTCTCTGTCAGATTTTCAGCATTGTCGATTATGCAAATGCCCCGTCAGTAAGAAACATTTCTAATTGGTCTAGACAGAAGCGTGGTTTTGTTTGTACAGGGATTTTAGGTCTCTGATTGGCTGAATCTTGTTCGCACCGGAGTCAATAATGGGTCCCTACTCACCATGTCTCATCACCAGTAGTTCCCGTTTACGAAAACACTGAATCATTTTAAAGATGTTTTTCAAATTGGATTGTTTTTTATCGTCAGTCAGAACACAAGGAGCCGCAAAATTGTAAAAAATACAAAAAATTCAGCAGCAACCCCCCCCCCCCCACCGCAAGGCTATATGGCCAGGAATGTTGAGAGAAAATAGTAAAATCTGAAAAAAGTAATAAAAGCGAATTTTCAGATTATCCACAAGTCGAAATTTTTGCCCTGAGTAGTATCCACACTCTGTATTCCATGACACAGGTAGCCGATTCCCATAGGATTTCCTTTAAACAGGTAGCTGATTCCCATAGGATTTCCATGACACAGGTACCAGGATCACAATCACAGCCCTGTGACGTCACGTCACCCCTGGCAAGATTCTTATGACATGCCTTCCTTTTCCCCACTATAAATAGGAGCCGCGATTCGTATCCATTTTTCTTATAGAGTCTATTGTTTTCTGGAAGACACCCATATCTCTATATTATCCTCCCTTCGTCCTACTATATATAGAAGCCTCATATACGAGTCTAGACGTCTATTGTTTTTCTGGAAAACATCCTGGATTCCCATGACATGGTGTATTATGGATGACGCCATCGTCTTTGACAAGCTAGACTGTAGGAACCCACGGGGAATCCCCGATTGTATCTAAGCACGGCACACACTTGGGTGTTGCGTAATGACGGCGCACATCTTACGTAATGGAAGCGCACACCTTGCGTCATTACGGCGCTAACCTTAAATAATGATGGCGCTCTTCTTACGTAATGACAGCACATACATTGCTGTCACATAATACTTTTTTATATATTTAATTTTTCTCCGAAACGTTCAAAGCGTTTCTTTCAATGCATTTTTTTTTTATTTTTTTATTTGGTTGTTCGTCCTCTTTAGGACTCGAAAGGGTCCTAAAATTATCTTGCGATACCACACAAAATCAGCAATTTTTTTAAATGCTCCTTTATTAACTACACAATTGGACTAAAAATGAAGAAATTATACACAGTTTCAACTAGCTATGGCTAAGTTTGTTAAAGACGAGCTATTTTCTTTTGAAACTACACAAAATCAGAAAAAATGTTAAATATTCTCTTATTACCAACGCAATTGGACTAAAAATGAAGATGTTTATACACAGTTTTAACTAGCTATGGCTAAGTTTGTTAGAAACGAGCTATTTTCTTACGAAACCATACAAAATGAGAAAAAATGTTAAATGTTCCTTTATTAGCTACGCAATTGGACTAAAAATGAAGAAATTATAGGCAGTTTCAATTAACTATGGCTAAGTTTGTTAAAGACGAGCTATTTTCTTGTGAAAATACACAAAATCAGAAAAAATGTTAAATGTTCCTTTATTAACTCCGCAATTGGACTAAAAATGAAGAAATTATACACAGTTTCAACTAGCTATGGCTAAGTTTGTTAAAGGCGAGCTATTTTCTTGCAAAACCACACAAAATCAGCAAAAATGTTCAAATGTTCCCTTATTACCTACGCAATTGGACTAAAAATGAAGATATTTATACACAGTTTCAACTAGCTATGGCTAATTTTTTTAAAGACGAGCTATTTTTTGGCGAACACACAAAATCAGAAAAAATGTCAAATGTTCCTTTATTACCTACGCAATTGGACTAAAACTGAAGATATATATACACAGTTTAAACTAGCTATGGCTAAGTTTGTTAAAGACGAGCTATTTTCTTGCAGATCCACAAAAAATCACAGTTTCAACTAGCTATGGCTAGTTTCTTTATTAGCTACGCAATTGGACTTAAAATGAAGATATTTATACAGAGTTTCAACTATCTATGGCTAAGTTTGTTAAAGACGAGCTATTTTCATGTGAAAACACACAAAATCAGAAAAAATGTTAAATTTTCCTTTATTAGCTACGCAATTGGACTAAAAATGAAGAAATTATACACAGTTTCAACTAGCTATGGCTAGGTAGAAAATGTTAGAAAATGTAGCTATTTTCTTGCGAAAACTACATAAAATCAGAAAAATTTGTTAAATGTTCCCTTATTACCTACGCAATTGGAATAAAAATGAAGATATTTATACGCAGTTTCAACTAGCTATGGCTAAGTTTGTTAATGACGAGCTATCTTCTTGTGAAAACACAAAATCAGAAAAAATTTTAAACGTTTCTTTATTACCTACGCAATTGGACTAAAAATGAAGATATTTATACACAGTTTCAAATAGCTATGGCTAAGTTTGTGAAAGACGAGCCATTTTCTTGCGAAACCACACAAAATTAGAAAATTTGTCAAATGTTTCTTGATTACCTACGCAATAACACTAAAAATGAAAATATTTATACACAGTTTCAACTAGCTATGGCTGAGTTTGTTAAAGACGAGCTATTTTCTTGCGAAACCACACAAAATCAGAAGAATCTCAAATGTTCCCTCATTACATACACAATTGGAATAAAAATGAAGATATTATACACAGTTTCAACTAGCTATGGCTAAGTTTGTTAAAGACGAGCTATTTTCTTGCGAAAACACAAAATCAGAAAAAATGTTAAATGCTTCTTTATTACCTACGCAATTCGACGAAAAATGAAGATATTTATACACAGTTTCAACTAGCTATGGCTAAGTTTTTTAAAGACGAGCTATTTTCTTGCGAAAACACACAAAATCAGAAAAAATGTCAAATTTTCCTTTATTATCTACGCAATTGGACTAAAAATGAAGATATTTATACACAGTTTCAACTAGCTATGCTAAGTTTGTTAAACACGAGCTATTTTCTTGCAAAAACACACAAAATCTGAAAAATGTTAAATATTCCCTTTTTACCTACGCAATTGGACTAAACATGAAGATATTTATACACAGTTTAAACTAGCTATGGCTAAGTTTGTTAAAGACGAGCTATTTTCTTGCAGATCCACAAAAAATCACAGTTTCAACTAGCTATGGCTAGTTTCTTTATTAGCTACGCAATTGGACTTAAAATGAAGATATTTATACAGAGTTTCAACTATCTATGGCTAAGTTTGTTAAAGGCGAGCTATTTTCATCTGAAAACACACAAAATCAGAAAAAATGTTAAATTTTCCTTTATTAGCTACGCAATTGGACTAAAAATGAAGAAATTGTACAGAGTTTCAGCTAGCTATTGCTAAGTTTGTTAAAGACGAGCTGTTTTCTTGCGAAAGCACACAAAATGAGAATTTTTTTTAAATGTTTCTGTATTAGCTACGCAATTAGACTAACAATGAAGATATTTATGCACAGTTTCAACTAGCTATTGCTAAGTTTGCTAAAGACGAGCTATTCTCTTGTAAAATCAAACAAAATCAGAAAAAATGTTAAATATTCCTTTATTAGCTACGCAATTGGACTAAAAATGAAGAAATTGTACAGAGTTTCAGCTAGCTATAGCTAAGTTTGTTAAAGACGAGCTGTTTTCTTGCGAAAGCACACAAAATCAGAAAAAATGTTAAATGTTTCTTTATTACCTACTCAACTGGACTAAAAATAAAGATATTTATACACAGTTTCAACTAGCTATGGCTAAGTTTGTTAAAGACGAGCTCTTTTCTTGCCGAACCACACAAAATCAGAAAATTTTAAATGTTTCTTTATTACCTACTTAATTGGACTAAAAATCGAAAATATTTATAGACAGTTTCAACTAGGTATGGCTAAGTTTGTTAAAGACGAGCTATTTTCTTGCGAAACCACACAAAATCAGAAAAATGTCAAATGTTCCTTCATTACCTACAAAATTGGACTAAAAATTAAGTATTTATATACAGTTTCAACTAGCTATGGCTAAGCTTGTTAAAGGCGAGCTATTTTCTTGCGAAAACACACAAAATCAGAAAAAATGTCAAATGTTCCTTCATTACCTACGCAATTGGAATAAAAATGAAGATATTTATACGCAGTTTCAACTAGCTATGGCTAAGTTTGTTAATGACGAGCTATCTTCTTGTGAAAACACAAAATCAGAAAAAATTTTAAACGTTTCTTTATTACCTACGCAATTGGACTATAAATGAAGATATTTATACACAGTTTCAAATAGCTATGGCTAAGTTTGTGAAAGACGAGCCATTTTCTTGCGAAACCACACAAAATTAGAAAATTTGTCAAATGTTTCTTGATTACCTACGCAATAACAATAAAAATGAAGATATTTATACACATTTTCAACTAGCTATGGCTAAGTTTGTTAAAGACGAGCTATTTTCTTGCGAAACCACACAAAATCAGAAGAATCTCAAATGTTCCCTCATTACATAAACAATTGGAATAAAAATGAAGATATTATACACAGTTTCAACTAGCTATGGCTAAGTTTGTTAAAGACGAGCTATTTTCTTGCGAAAACACAAAATCAGAAAAAATGTTAAATGCTTCTTTATTACCTACGCAATTCGACGAAAAATGAAGATATTTATACACAGTTTCAACTAGCTATGGCTAAGTTTTTTAAAGACGAGCTATTTTCTTGCGAAAACACACAAAATCAGAAAAAATGTCAAATTTTCCTTTATTATCTACGCAATTGGACTAAAAATGAAGATATTTATACACAGTTTCAACTAGCTATGCTAAGTTTGTTAAACACGAGCTATTTTCTTGCAAAAACACACAAAATCTGAAAAATGTTAAATGTTCCCTTTTTACCTACGCAATTGGACTAAACATGAAGATATTTATACACAGTTTTAACTAGCTATGGCTAAGTTTGTTAAAGACGAGCTATTTCATTGCAAAAACATACATTTGGGGGGAGGGCCCTTGGAGGTTGGAGAGAGGGAACATTGGAGGTTGAGGTCTTTGGTGGTTAGGGTCATTGGTTCTTACGATCCTTGATGGTTCATACTCATAATCGTTTCACTACTTGATTTCCAAGGATTTCTAGGGAATGTTCTGAATTTCTTTATTAAAATTCTTTTTTTGGCATCTACATCTCTATTACTATCAACTTTTTAGTATACTATAATGTTAGAGCATATTTTATATTGACAACACTGTTCAAACGGTACTTGTGTATTATAGCGACCACAACCTAGAAGTTTTTCATTTTTCCTGTCTAAATAATCCCTAAAACTTCTTTAATCTGTCTCGCCCAATAATCCCCTATTATACCGACCACAGCCTAGAAGTGAAGCTAGGTGAATCGACTTGTGAAACCAAATTATTCTATTTGTGTGGAAGGATCGCCCAACTCAATCCTCGAATTCACATCCTTCTCAAGTCTACCACATTTACACAATACTTTGAAATTTTCCCAAATAATCCCCTAAAATGTCTCAATCCGTTTCCCTCAAATAATCCACTAAAAGTCAAGTAATTATCGAAGGTTCTCTTTGAAAATATCTTAGATGTCCTAGTTACACTATAAAGGCTTCGAAAAAATAATTCCAGAATTTATCCCTCAACCTAAAGCAGAGAAGCCTTTTAGTTTCTTAATTCCCCTCCTGATCCATTAGAATTCCCTGTCAGATTTTCAACATTGTCGATTATGCAAATGCCCCTTCAGTAAGAAACATTTCTAATTGGTCTAGACAGAAGCGTGGTTTTGTTTGTACAGGGATTTTAGGTCTCTGATTGGCTGAATCTTGTTCGCACCGGAGTCAATAATGGGTCCCTACTCACCATGTCTCATCACCAGTAGTTCCCGTTTACAAAAACACTGAATCATTTTAAAGATGTTTTTCAAATTGGATTGTTTTTTATCGTCAGTCAGAACACAAGGAGCCGCAAAATTGTACAAAATACACAAAATTCAGCAGCAACCCCCCCCCCCCCGCAAGGCTCTATGGCCAGGAACGTTGAGAGAAAATAGTAAAATCTGAAAAAATTAATAAAAGCGAATTTTCAGATTATCCACAAGTCGCAATTTTTGCCCTGAGTAGTATCCACACTCTGTATTCCATGACACAGGTAGCCGATTCCCATAGGATTTCCTTTAAACAGGTAGCTGATTCCCATAGGATTTCCATGACACAGGTACCAGGATCACAATCACAGCCCTGTGACGTCACGTCACCCCTGGCAAGATTCTTATGACATGCCTTCCCTTTCCCCACTATAAATAGGAGCCGCGATTCGTATCCATTTTTCTTATAGAGTCTATTGTTTTCTGGAAGACACCCATATCTCTATATTATCCTCCCTTCGTTCTACTATAAATAGAAGCCTCATATACGAGTCTAGACGTCTATTGTTTTTCTGGAAAACATCCTGGATTCCCATGACATGGTGTATTATGGATGACGCCATCGTGTTTGACAAGCTAGACTGTAGGAACCCACGGGGAATCCCCGATTGTATCTAAGCACGGCACACACTTGGGTGTTGCGTAATGACGGCGCACATCTTACGTAATGGAAGCGCACACCTTGCGTCATTACGGCGATAACCTTAAATAATGATGGCGCTCTTCTTACGTAATGATAGCACATACATTGCTGTCACATAATACTTTTTTATATATTTTATTTTTCTCCGAAACGTTCAAAGCGTTTCTTTCAATGCATTTTTTTTATTTTTTTTTATTTGGTTGTTCGTCCTCTTTAGGACTCGAAAGGGTCCTAAAATTATCTTGCGATACCACACAAAATCAGCAATTTTTTTAAATGCTCCTTTATTAACTACACAATTAGACTAAAAATGAAGAAATTATACACAGTTTCAACTAGCTATGGCTAAGTTTGTTAAAGACGAGCTATTTTCTTTTGAAACTACACAAAATCAGAAAAAATGTTAAATATTCTCTTATTACCAACGCAATTGGACTAAAAATGAAGATGTTTATACACAGTTTTAACTAGCTATGGCTAAGTTTGTTAAAGACGAGCTATTTTCTTGCGAAAACACACAAAATCAGAAAAAATGTTCAATGTTCCCTTATTACCTACGCAATTGGACTAAAAATAAAGATATTTATACACAGTTTCAACTAGCTATGGCTAATTTTGTTAAAGACGAGCTATTTTTTGGCGAAAACACACAAAATCAGAAAAAATGTCAAATGTTCCTTTATTACCTACGCAATTGGACTAAAACTGAAGATGTATATACACAGTTTAAACTAGCTATGGCTAAGTTTGTTAAAGACGAGCTATTTTCTTGCAGATCCACAAAAAATCACAGTTTCAACTAGCTATGGCTAGTTTCTTTATTAGCTACGCAATTGGACTTAAAATGAAGATATTTATACAGAGTTTCAACTATCTATGGCTAAGTTTGTTAAAGGCGAGCTATTTTCATCTGAAAACACACAAAATCAGAAAAAATGTTAAATTTTCCTTTATTAGCTACGCAATTGGACTAAAAATGAAGAAATTGTACAGAGTTTCAGCTAGCTATTGCTAATTTTTTTAAAGACGAGTTATTTTCTTGCGAAAACACACAAAATGAGAAATTTTTTTAAATGTTTCTGTATTAGCTACGCAATTGGACTAAAAATGAAGATATTTATACACAGTTTCAACTAGCTATGGCTAAGTTTGTTAAAGACGAGCTATTTTCATGCGAAATCACACAAAATCAGAAAAGATGTTAAATGTTCCTTTATTAGCTACGCAATCGGACTAAAAATGAAGAAATTATACACAGTTTCAACTAGCTATAGCTAAGTTTGTTAAAGACGAGCTTTTTTCTTGCGAAAGCACACATAATCAGAAAAAATGTTAAATGTTTCTTTATTACCTACTCAACTGGACTAAAAATGAAGATATTTATACACAGTTTCAACTAGCTATGGCTAAGTTTGTTAAAGACGAGCTCTTTTCTTGCCGAACCACACAAAATCAGAAAATTTTAAATGTTTCTTTATTACCTACTTAATTGGACTAAAAATCGAAAATATTTATAGACAGTTTCAACTAGGTATGGCTAAGTTTGTTAAAGACGAGCTATTTTCTTGCGAAACCACACAAAATCAGAAAAATGTCAAATGTTCCTTCATTACCTACAAAATTGGACTAAAAATTAAGATATTTATATACAGTTTCAACTAGCTATGGCTAAGCTTGTTAAAGGCGAGCTATTTTCTTGCGAAAACACACAAAATCATAAAAAATGTCAAATGTTCCTTCACTACCTACGCAATTTGAATAAAAATGAAGATATTTATACGCAGTTTCAACTAGCTATGGCTAAGTTTGTTAAAGACGAGCTATTTTCTTGCGAAAACACAAAATCAGAAAATTTTTTAAACGTTTCTTTATTACCTACGCAATTGGACTAAAAATGAAGATATTTATACACAGTTTCAAATAGCTATGGCTAAGTTTGTGAAAGACGAGCCATTTTCTTGCGAAACCACACAAAATTAGAAAATTTGTCAAATGTTTCTTGATTACCTACGCAATAACACTAAAAATGAAGATATTTATGCACATTTTCAACTAGCTATGGCTAAGTTTGTTAAAGACGAGCTATTTTCTTGCGAAACCACACAAAATCAGAAGAATGTCAAATGTTCCCTCATTACCTACACAATTGGAATAAAAATGAAGATATTATACACAGTTTCAACTAGCTATGGCTAAGTTTGTTAAAGACGAGCTATTTTCTTGCGAAAACACAAAATCAGAAAAAATGTTAAATGCTTCTTTATTACCTACGCAATTCGACGAAAAATGAAGATATTTATACACAGTTTCAACTAGCTATGGCTAAGTTTTTTAAAGACGAGCTATTTTCTTGCGAAAACACACAAAATCAGAAAAAATGTCAAATTTTCCTTTATTATCTACGCAATTGGACTAAAAATGAAGATATTTATACACAGTTTCAACTAGCTATGCCAAGTTTGTTAAACACGAGCTATTTTCTTGCAAAAACACAAACAATCTGAAAAATGTTAAATGTTCCCTTTTTACCTACGCAATTGGACTAAAAATGAAGATATTTATACACAGTTTTAACTAGCTATGGCTAAGTTTGTTAAAGACGAGCTATTTCATTGCAAAAACATACATTTGGGGGGAGGGCCCTTGGAGGTTGGAGAGGGGGAACCTTGGAGGTTGAGGTCTTTGGTGGTTAGGGTCATTGGTTCTTACGATCCTTGATGGTTCATACTCATAATCGTTTCACTACTTGATTTCCAAGGATTTCTAGGGATTGTTCTGAATTTCTTTATTAAAATTCTTTTCTTGGCATCTACATCTCTGTTACTATCAACTTTTTAGTATACTATACTGTTAGAGCATATTTTATATTGACAACACTGTTCAAACGGTACTTGTGTATTATAGCGACCACAACCTAGAAGTTTGTCATTTTTCCTGTCTAATTAATCCCTAAAACGTCTTTAATCTGTCTCAACCAATAATCCCCTATTATACCGACCACAGCCTAGAAGTGAAGCTATGTCAATCGACTTGTGAAACCAAATTATTCTATTTGTGTGGAAGGATCGCCCAACTCAACCCTCGAATTCCCATCCTTCTCAAGTCTACCACATTTACAGAATACTTTAAAATTTGCCCAAATAATCCCCTAAAATGTCTCAATCTGTTTCCCTCAAATATTCCACTAAAAGTCAAGTAATTATCGAAGGTTCTCTTTGAAAATATCTTAGATGTCCTAGTTACACTATAAAGGCTTCGAAAAAATAATTCCAGAATTTATCCCTCAACCTATAGCAGAGAAGCCTTTTAGTTTCTTAATTCCCCTCCTGATCCATTAGAATTCCCCGTCAGATTTTCAACATTTTCGATTATGCAAATGCCCCGTCATTAAGAAACATTTCTAATTGGTCTAGAAAGAGGCGTGGCTTTGTTTCTACAGGGATTTTAGGTCTCTGATTGGCTGAATCTTGTTCGCACCGGAGTCAATAATGGGTTCCTACTCACCATGTCTCATCACCAGTAGTTCCCGTTTACAAAAACACTGGATCATTTTAAAGATGTTTTTCAAATTGGATTGTTTTTTATCGTCAGTCAGAACACAATGAGCCGCAAAATTGCAAAAAATAAATAAATAAATAGCTAGTTGAAACTGTGTATAATTTCTTCATTTTTAGTCTAATTGTGTAGTTAATAAAGGAGCATTTAAAAAAATTGCTGATTTTGTGTGGTATCGCAAGATAATTTTAGGACCCTTTCGAGTCCTAAAGAGGACGAACAACCAAATAAAAAAAATAAAAAAAATGCATTGAAAGAAACGCTTTGAACGTTTCGGAGAAAAATAAAATATATAAAAAAGTATTATGTGACAGCAATGTATGTGCTATCATTACGTAAGAAGAGCGCCATCATTATTTAAGGTTAGCGCCGTAATGACGCAAGGTGTGCGCTTCCATTACGTAAGATGTGCGCCGTCATTACTCAACACCCAAGTGTGTGCCGTGCTTAGATACAATCGGGGATTCCCTGTGGGTTCCTACAGTCTAGCTTGTCAAACACGATGGCGTCATCCATAATACACCATGTCATGGGAATCCAGGATGTTTTCCAGAAAAACAATAGACGTTTAGACTCGTATATGAGGCTTCTATTTATAGTAGGACGAAGGGAGGATAATATAGAGATATGGGTGTCTTCCAGAAAACAATAGACTCTATAAGAAAAATGGATACGAATCGCGGCTCCTATTTATAGTGGGGAAAGGGAAGGCATGTCATAAGAATCTTGCCAGGGGTGACGTGACGTCACAGGGCTGTGATTGTGATCCTGGTACCTGTGTCATGGAAATCCTATGGGAATCAGCTACCTGTTTAAAGGAAATCCTATGGGAATCGGCTACCTGTGTCATGGAATACAGAGTGTGGATACTACTCAGGGCAAAAATTTCGACTTGTGGATAATCTGAAAATTCGCTTTTATTAATTTTTTCAGATTTTACTATTTTCTCTCAACGTTCCTGGCCATAGAGCCTTGCGGGGGGGGGGGGGGGGTTGCTGCTGAATTTTTTTTATTTTTTTCAATTTTGCGGCTCCTTGTGTTCTGACTGACGATAAAAAACAATCCAATTTGAAAAACATCTTTAAAATGATTCAGTGTTTTTGTAAACGGGAACTACTGGTGATGAGACATGGTGAGTAGGGACCCATTATTGACTCCGGTGCGAACAAGATTCAGCCAATCAGAGACCTAAAATCCCTGTACAAACAAAACCACGCTTCTGTCTAGACCAATTAGAAATGTTTCTTACTGAAGGGGCATTTGCATAATCGACAATGTTGAAAATCTGACAGGGAATTCTAATGGATCAGGAGGGGAATTAAGAAACTAAAAGGCTTCTCTGCTTTAGGTTGAGGGATAAATTCTGGAATTATTTTTTCGAAGCCTTTATAGTGTAACTAGGACATCTAAGATATTTTCAAAGAGAACCTTCGATAATTACTTGACTTTTAGTGGATTATTTGAGGGAAACGGATTGAGACATTTTAGGGGATTATTTGGAAAAATTTCAAAGTATTCTATAAATATGATAGACTTGAGAAGGATGTGAATTCGAGGATTGAGTTGGGCGATCCTTCCACACAAATAGAATAATTTGGTTTCACAAGTCGATTCACCTAGCTTCACTTCTAGGCTGTGGTCGGTATAATAGGGGATTATTGGGCGAGACAGATTAAAGAAGTTTTAGGGATTATTTGGACAGGAAAAATGACGAACTTCTAGGTTGTGGTCGCTATAATACACAAGTAGCGTTTGAACAGTGTTGTCAATATAAAATATGCTCTAACATTATAGTATACTAAAAAGTTGATAGTAATAGAGATGTAGATGCCAAAAAAAGAATTTTAATAAAGAAATTCAGAACATTCCCTAGAAATCCTTGGAAATCAAGTAGTGAAACGATTATGAGTATGAACCATCAAGGATCGTAAGAACCAATGACCCTAACCACCAAAGACCTCAACCTCCAATGTTCCCCCTCTCCAACCTCCAAGGGCCCTCCCCCCAAATGTATGTTTTTGCAATGAAATAGCTCGTCTTTAACAAACTTAGCCATAGCTAGTTAAAACTGTGTATAAATATCTTCATGTTTAGTCCAATTGCGTAGGTAAAAAGGGAACATTTAACATTTTTCAGATTTTGTGTGTTTTTGCAAGAAAATAGCTCGTGTTTAACAAACTTAGCATAGATAGTTGAAACTCTGTATAAATATCTTCATTTTAAGTCCAATTGCGTAGCTAATAAAGAAACTAGCCATAGCTAGTTGAAACTGTGATTTTTTGTGGATCTGCAAGAAAATAGCTCGTCTTTAACAAACTTAGCCATAGCTAGTTTAAACTGTGTATATACATCTTCAGTTTTAGTCCAATTGCGTAGGTAATAAAGGAACATTTGACATTTTTTCTGATTTTGTGTGTTTTCGCCAAAAAATAGCTCGTCTTTAACAAAATTAGCCATAGCTAGTTGAAACTGTGTATAAATATCTTTATTTTTAGTCCAATTGCGTAGGTAATAAGGGAACATTGAACATTTTTGCTGATTTTGTGTATTTTCACAAGAAAATAGCTCGTCTTTAACAAACTTAGCCATAGTTAATTGAAACTGCGTATAATTTCTCCATTTTTAGTCCAATTGCGTAGCTAATAAAGGAACATTTAAAATTTTTTCTGAGTTTGTATGGTTTCGTAAAAAAATAGCTCGTTTCTAACAAACTTAGCCATAGCTAGTTAAAACTGTGTATAAACATCTTCATTTTTAGTCCAATTGCGTTGGTAATAAGGGAATATTTAACATTTTTTCTGATTTTGTGTAGTTTCAAAAGAAAATAGCTCGTCTTTAACAAACTTAGCCATAGCTAGTTGAAACTGTGTATAATTTCTTCATTTTTAGTCCAATTGTGTAGTTAATAAAGGAGCATTTTAAAAAATTGCTGATTTTGTGTGGTATCGCAAGATAATTTTAGGACCCTTTCGAGTCCTAAAGAGGACGAACAACCAAATAAAAAAGTAAAAAAAATGCATTGAAAGAAACGCTTTGAACGTTTCGGAGAAAAATAAAATATATAAAAAAGTATTATGTGACAGCAATGTATGTGCTGTCATTACGTCAGAAGAGCATCATCATTATTTAAAAATGTTAAATGTTCCTTTTTTACCTACGCAATTGGACTAAAAATGAAGATATTTATACACAGTTTCAACTAGCTATGGCTAAGTTTGCTAAAAACGAAATTCGTCAAAGCATACAGAATCAGAAGAATGCTCAAGTTGGTTAAAGACGAGCTATTTTCTTGCGAAACCACAAAAAATCTGAAAAAATGTTAAATGTTCCTTTATTAACTACGCAATTGGACTGAAAATGAAGAAATTATACACAGTTTCAACTACTTATGGCTGAGTTTGTTAAAGACGAGTTATTTTCTTGTGAAAACACACAAAATCAGAAAAATTGTTAAATGTTCCTTTATTAGCTACGCAATTGGACTAAAAATGAAGAAATTATACACAGTTTCAACTAGCTATGGCTAAGTTCGTTAAAGACGAGCTATTTTCTTGTGAAAATACACAAAATCAGCAAAAATGTTCAATTTTCCCTTATTACCTACGCAATTGGACTAAAAATGAAGATATTTATACACAGTTTCAACTAGCTATGGCTAATTTTGTTAAAGACGAGCTATTTTTTGGCGAAAACACACAAAATCAGAAAAAATGTCAAATGTTCCTTTATTACCTACGCAATTGGACTAAAACTGAAGATATATATACACAGTTTAAACTAGCTATGGCTAAGTTTGTTAAAGACGAGCTATTTTCTTGCAGATCCACAAAAAATCACAGTTTCAACTAGCTATGGCTAGTTTCTTTATTAGCTACGCAATTGGACTTAAAATGAAGATATTTATACACAGTTTCAACTAGCTAAGGCTAAGTTTGTTAAAGACGAGCTATTTTCATGCGAAAACAGACGAAATCAGAAAAAATGTAAAATTTTCCTTTATTAGCTACGCAATTGGACTAAAAATGAAGAAATTATACACAGTTTCAACTAGCTATGGCTAAGTTTGTTAAAGACGAGCTATTTACATGCGAAAACACACAAAATCAGAAAAAATGTTAAATGTTCTTTTATTACCTATGCAATTGGACTAAAAATGAAGATATTTATATACAGTTTCAACTAGCTATGGCTAAGATTGTTAAAGACGAGTTATTTTCTTGCGAAAACACACAAAATCAAAAAAAATTGTCAAATGTTCCTTTATTACCTAGGCAATTGTACTAAAAATGAAGATATTTATACACAGTTTGAACTAGCTATGGCTAAGTTTGTTAAAGACGAGCTATTTTCTTGCGAAACCACACAGAATCAGAAAAAATGTCAAATGTTTTTTTATTACATACGCAATTAGACTAAAAATGAAGATATTTATGCCCAGTTTCAACTAGTTATGGCTAAGTTTGTTAAAGACGAGCTATTTTCTTGCGAAACCACACAAAATCTGAAAAAATGTTAAATATATCCGTATTAGCTACGAATTTGAATTAAAGATGAAGATATTTATGCACAGTTTCAATTAGCTATGGCTAAGTTTGTTAAAGAGGAGCTATTTTCTTGCGAAAACACACAAAATCAGAAAAAATGTTAAATGTTCCCGTATTATCTACGCAATTGGACTAAAAATGAAAATACTTATACACAGTTTCAACTAGCTATGGCTAAGTTTGTTAAAGACGAGCTATTTTCTAGCGAAAACACACAAAATCTGAAAAATGTGAAATGTTCTCTTATTACCTACGCAATTGGACTAAAAATGAAGATATTTATACACAGTTTCAACTAGCTATGGCTAAGTTTGTTAAAGAGGAGCTATTTTCATGCGAAAACACACAAAATCAGAAAAAATGTTAAATGTTCCCGTATTATCTACGCAATTGGACTAAAAATGAAAATACTTATACACAGTTTCAACTAGCTATGGCTAAGTTTGTTAAAGACGAGCTATTTTCTTGCGAAAACACAGAGTTGGGGGGAGGGCCCTTGGAGGTTGGAGGGAGGGAACCTTGGAGGTTAATGTCCTTGGTGGTTAGGGTCATTGGGTCTTATGATTCTTGATGGTTCATACTCATAATCGTCTCACGACTTGATTTCTAAGGATTTCTAGGGATTGTTCTGAATTTCTTTATTAAAATTCTTTTCTTGGCATCTACATCTCTATTAGTATCAAGTTTTTAGTATACTACAATGTTAGAGCATATTTTATGTTGACAACACTGTTCAAACGGTACTTGTGTATTATAGTGACTACAACCTAGAAGTTCTAACTTTTCCCTGTCCAAATAATCCCTAAAACGTCTTTAATCTGTCTTGTCCAATAATCCCCTATTATACCGACCACAGCCTAGAAGTGAAGCTATGTCAATCGACTTGTGAAACACAATTATTCTATTTGTGTGGAAGGATCGCCCAACTTAATCCTTGAATTCCCATCCTTCTCAAGTCTACCACATTTACAGAATACTTTAAAATTTGCCCAAATAATCCCCTAAAATGTCTCAATCTGTTTTGCTCAAATATTCCACTAAAAGTCAAGTAATTCATCACCAGTAGTTGCCTTTTACAAAAACTCTGGATCATTTTAAAGATGTTTTTCAAATTGGATTGTTTTTTATCGTCAGTCAGAACACAAGGAGCCGCAAAATAGCAAAAAAAAAATTCAGCAGCAACCCCCCCCTGCAAGACTCTATGGCCGGGAACGTTGGGAGAAAATAGTAGAATCTGGAAAAAAGTAATAAAAGCGAATTTTCAGATTATCCAAAAGTCGAAATTTTTGCCCTTAGCAGTATCCATACTCTGCTTTACATGACACAGGTAGCAGATTCCCATAGGATTTCCTTTAAACAGGTAGTTGATTCCCATAGGATTTCCATGACACAGGTACCAGGATCACAATCACAGCCCTGTGACGTCACGTCACCCCTGGCAAGATTCTTAAGACATGCTTTCCCTTTCCCTACTATAAATAGGAGCCGTGATTCGTATCCATTTTTCATATAGGGTCTATTATTTTCTGGAAGACACGCATATCTCTATATTAACCTCCCTTCGTCTTACTATAAATAGAAGCCTCATATACGAGTCTAGACTTCTATTGTTTTTCTGAAAAACACCCTGGATTCCCATGACCTGGTGTATTATGGATGACGCCGTCGCGTGTGACAAGCTAGACTGCAGGAACCCACGGGGAATCCCCGATTGTAACTAAACACGGCACACACTTGGGTGTTGCGTAATGACGGCGCACATCTTACGTAATGGAAGCGCACACCTTGCGTGATGACGGCGCACACCTTACATAATGATGGCGCACTTCTTAAGTAATAACAGCACATACATTTCTGTCACATAATACTTTTTTATATATTTTTTTTTCTCCGAAACGTTCAAAGCGTTTCTTTCAATGCGTTTTTTCTTCTTTTTTTTATTTAGTTGTTTTTCCTCTTTTGAACTCGAAAGTTCAATTTACAGCCAAAGGAACAACGCCCAAAACCACAGGACCAGTCTGCTATTTCCAGAATTCTGTATCAAGAAATACTTCCTAGAAATAACCTTTTGCGTGTGAGAGTAATTCCTATTTGAATGAAATGTTTCTTACATCTGAGATAATTGGTACGAAGACGGAGAATAACAATTGGAGTTATACCAAATAATGCTATGCGTCTTAATATATTTTTAGTAATAAAGGCGAAAGGGGACTACAAGATACTTCAATTTTGTAAACGCTTAGGTCTTGAAGATTCCCCCCAAACAATAAATCTAAAGGATTAAGCTATTGTAAATAAAATTCATATTAATTAAAACAAATTTACATCAATATTAAAACAAAAAAAGCAGTTACAAAACACGACAAACAGAAATAAAATGTGAAAAAGCTCATAAAGAATAAAGTATAAGCAAAAAACCATGAATTAAAGAAAATATATGCTAGCAATCATTTTTCAACTGGCAAGATTGATATTAGATTCAATTTAGACCATATAGAGATATTCCCGAGAGCTATTAACGAAAATCACCCGTTTCTTTAAGTTAAGACTATGAATATTTCACACCTCCGTGACAATATGTGGCTACCCCAAAGCAATCATTTCCAGAGTGCAGATGATATTAGAGATAAATTTAAACCATATTAAGAGGTATTTTTTGAAGGCCTTTTAATGAAAACGCATCATTTCTGTGAGTGTATGTTTGATTTTCACTCTCCCCTTTCCCACCATGGAAAAATTTCCTTCATCGTCGCTTCTACCTTAACTTTTGAGCTGTAGAACATATTATTCCAAGCAATTCACGCCACAGTTACATTATTTGACTACTCTCATCCCCTAACAATCATTTCCATAGTGTGGGCTGATATTAGAGAAAAATTTAAACCATATTGAGGTATTTCCGAGAGCTTTTAATGAAAATACCTCGTTTCTTCGAGCCGAGACTATGCATATTTCAAATCATCGTGACAATATACGGCTGGCCCGCCCCACCCCACTAAAAATCATTTCCAGAGGGCGGGTTGATATTAGAGATAAATTTAAACCATATTAAGAGGTATTTTAAAGGTCTTTTAATGGATACGCATCATTTCTTTGACTTTATGTTAGATTTTCGTTCCCCTCATCCACGAAAAAAATTCTTTAAAGCCTCCACCTTAACTTTTATGAAGTAGAACATGATACTCGATGCAATTCACGCCACAGAGCCATTATTTGACTACGCCGTAGCAATCATTTCCAGAGGGCGGGCTTATACAGTGATAAATTAAAATCATATTGAGGTATTTCCGACGGCGTTTAATGAAAATGCCTCGTTTCTTTGAGCCAAGACTATGATGATTTCACAACATCGTGACAATATACGGCTACCCCCATCCCCTAACAATCATTTCCAGAGGGCAGGCTGATATTAGAATTAAATTTAAACCATATTAAGGTATTTTCGAAGAGATTTTGATGAAAACGCATCATTTCTTTGAGTGCATGTTAGATTTTCTATGCAAACATTCTTTAACGGCTTCACCTTAAGTTTTAAGCTGTAGAACATGACATTCCATGCAATTTACGCAACAGTACCATTCTTTGACTGCCCCTCTGAACCCCCTTCATCAGTCCTAAGAAATTTTCAGATATTTCATGATAAAATTATACTTCAATATGGTGACTCAAGTTTTTCACGAGCCAACCCTCTCATAATAACCTCCAAAACACATCGCGCCACCACGGTATTACATGCCTGCCTTCCACGTGGTACACCCCCTTATCACCCCTAGGACATTTTCAATATTTCACTCCAAAAATAAGCTTTTGGATCTAAATTAAACTCTGTTTTCTTTTTAGAACAGCGGAACTCGGCATTTCATTGCTAGAACATCTTACTCCAAGCAATTCGTCCCACAGTGCCACACTATTAGTGGTCTATGGCACCCTCTAGCATCACATAATCATTCCTAAGACATTTTCAGGTATTACATTTTAAAAATCACGCATTCCATCAATTGATTTGTTTTTGTAAGCCAAGCCTATCATGATGCCAACAAAACACATCAAACCACGATGGCATTACACACCAGTCCCCGGCCATCCACGTAGCATTCCCCGCTCATCACCCCCTAGCACATTTGCAACCTTTTCCCGCCGAAAATAAGCTCAGGAATCTAAATTAAACACTTTTTAATTTTTTTGAACAGCGGGAACTCGGCATTTTATTGCTAGACCGTGATACTCAAAGCAATTCACGCTGCATTACCACGCTATTACTGCTCTATAGCACCCTCTGACATTGCCTTCGACATCCTCTACGACAAGTTCATCCCCCCCCCCCCAAATAAATTTAAACCATATTAAGAGGTAGTTTTTGAAGGGCTTTAAATGAAAACGCATCATTTCTTTGAGTGCATATTATATTTTCAGCCCCCCCCCCTCCACGGTAAAATTTCTTCCAACACCTCTACCTTAACTTTTAAACTGTAAACCATGTTATTCCAAGGAATTCACTCCACAGCGACATTATTTTACTGCCCCTCTGACACCCCCTTCATCATTTCTAGGACATTTTTATACATTTCCCGTTAAAATTATACTTCAATCTGGTGATTCAAGTTTTTCAAGAGGCAAGCCTATCATGATACTCCAAAAAACACCTCACACCGCCACGAAATTAGGTGCCTACCAACCACGTGACCCCTCTTTATCACCCGCTGGGACATTTTCAACCTTTTCACTCCGAAAATTAGTTTGTGAATTTAAATTAAACACTATTTTTTTGAAAAGTGGAACTCGGCATTTCATTGCTAGTACGTGACACTCCAAGCAATTCACGCCACAGTGTCATTATTTGACTGTTCCTCTGATACCCCCTTCATCATTCCTAAGAAATTTTCAGACATTACATGTTAAAATTTATACTTCAATTCTTTGATTCAAGTTTTTCACGAGTCAAGCCTATCATAATAACCTCCAAAACACTCCCAACCCACCATTTCATTATACGCATGCCATCCCCGTGGCTAACCTCCTCATCACTCCCTAAGAAATTTTCAACCTTTTCCCTCCGAAAATAAGCTTATGATTCTAAATTAAACACTGATATTCTTTATACTAACCGTTTCTCTTAGAAGTAGCAAGTTTTTCTTGACGCTAACAAAATTTTTCTTAGAAGTAACAAGTTTTTTCTTAAGATGAACAAAAGTTTTACTCAGTACTATCAAACTTTTTCACAGAAGTAAGATGTTCTTCTTAGTAGTAACAGAATTTTTCTTAGTAGTAACAGGAAATTTTAAATAGTAGCAAGTTTTCCATCAAAGAAAACAAATTTCTCTTAGAAATAACAATTTTCTGTTAATGGTAACAAGTTTTCTCTTAGAAGTAACAAGTTTTTCTTAACACTAACAAATTTTTTCTTAGAAGTAACAAGTTTTATCTTAATACAAAAAAGTTTTATTTCACACTGACAAAACTTTTCGTAGAAGTAACATGTCCTTCTTAAAAGTAACAAAATTTATCTCGAAAGTAACAGGTTTTTCTTAATAGTAACAAAATTTTCTAATAGCAGCAAGGTTTTCGTCAAACATAACCAATTTATCTTAGAAGTAACAATTTTCTGTTTATGTTAAAAAGTTTTCTCTTAAAAGTAGCAAGTTTTTTCTGAACACCAGCAATTTTTCTATAAGAAGTAACAAGTTTTTTTTTAATACTAACAAATTTTTAATTAATACTAACAATTTTTCTCTTAGAAGTAACAATTTTCTGTTTATGGTAACAAGGTCTTTCCAAGAACTAGCAACTTTTTCTTAACACTAACAGATTATTCCTTAGAAGTAACAAGTTTTTTCTTAATAATAACAGAAGTTTTACTTAATACTAACACATTTTTCGTAAAATTAGCATACTTTTCTTAATAGTAACAAATTTTTTATAATAGTAACAAGCTTTCTGTCGAAGGTAACCAAATTCTCTTGGAAGAAACAAATTTCTGCTATGGTAATGAGTTTTTCTTTAGAAGTAGCAGATTTTTTTTAATACCAACAAAAGTTGTACTCAAAACCAACAAATTTTTTATAAAAGTAACATGTTCTTCTTAATAGTAACAAATTTTTTTGTTTTTAACAGGTTTGTCTTAATAGTAAAAAATTTTTCTAATAGTAGCAAGTTTTCTGTCAAAGGTAACAAATTTCTCATAGAAGTAACAATTTTCTGTCAATGGTAACAAATTTCTCGTAGAAGTAGCAAGTTTTTCCACAAAGATTTCAACGTCACCCCAAACATTTCTTATAGACGAGAAAAGATAGATCATAACCCAGAATCATTCCTACAAAGTGAGACTTATTTCTCATTGTTGACAAAATTCAGAATTGAACTGGAACTTTTTTCTTCTTTGAGAAAATTCAGAATAGAATTGGAACTTCTTCTCTTCTCTGTAAAAACTCAGAATCGAAGTATAACTCTTTCTCATCTCAGAAATCAGTGAATCAATGGATTGAAGTATAAGTTTTAACATGTAATGTCTGAAAATCTTAGTCTTAGGAATGATGAAGGAGGTTTTCTGAGGGGCAGTCAAATAATGGCTCTGTGGCGTGAATTGCTTTGAGTGTCCCGTTCTAGCAATGAAATGGCGAGTTCCGCTTAAAAAAATATAATGTTTAATTTAGATTCACAAACTTATTTTCTGACTGAAAAGGTTGAAAATGTCTTACAGGGTGCAGCTGGGTGTGCCACGTACATGACAGACGTGTAATCCGTGGTGGTGTGGGGGTGTTTTAGAGGCTTTTATGACAGGCTTGCCTTGTGAAAAACGTGACTCAATGAATCAAAATATAATCTTTAACATGTTATGTCTGAAAATGTCTTAGGAATGATGAAGGGAGTGTCAAAGAGGCAGTCAAATAATGAAACTGTGGCATGAATTGCTTGGAGTGTCACGGTCTAGCAATGAAAGGCCGAGTTCCGCTTTTCAAAAAAAACAGTGTTAAATTTAAATTCACAAGTCTTTTTTCGGAGTGAAAAGTTTGAAAATGTCCTAGGGGTTGACGAGTGGTTAGGCCACGTGGATGGTAGGAGCATATTGCCTTGCCGGTGTCAGTTGTTTTTTGGAGTATCATGATAAGCTTGCCTCTTGAAAAACTTGAATCACCAGATTGAACAATAATTTTTACGGGAAATGTTTAAAAAGTCCTAGAAATGATGAAGGGGGTGTCAGAGGGGCAGTAAAATAATGTCGCTGTGGAGTGAATTGCCTGGGATAGCATGTTCTACAGTTTAAAAATAAAGTTGGAGGCGTTAAAAGAAATTTTTCCGTGGAGGGGGTGTGAAAATCTAACATGCATTCAAAGAAATGACGCGTTTTCATTAAAAGTCCTTAAAAAATACCGCTTAATATGGTTCAAATTTATCTGGGGCAAAGGGGGGTTGAAAATTTCCCAGAAAATGATGAGGGCAATGTCAAAAGGTGCCACAGAGTAGTAATAGTATGGTATTGTGGCAGAATTACTTGGAGTATAACGTTCTAGTAATGAAATGCCGAGTTCTTGCTATTCAAAAAATAAAAAAAGAGTATTTAATTGAGATTCCTGAGCTTAATTTTGGCAGGGGGCCCTCTAATGAATGCGTCAAAGGAAGGATTTTCAGGGATTACCTCTTCCAGCAAGCTATTCCATGTGGCAACCAATCGTAGGGCGAAACTACTTTTCAGATATTTTTAGCGGGGAGTACCCTGGTCAAGGTAGATCTGACAAGCAGATCTGTACTTCGGTGAGTTGATCGCAAGGGCTTTGCTCCGTCAGGAACGAGCGTCAATAGCTCCTCTAATGGAGGGTTATACATGTACTTGTAGAAAACTGACATGGACGCAATGCCAAAGTGTTCCTGGATAACCATGGGGTCTTAGCTTTTTTGTTGTCAGAGGCTGCTGCACGAACTGATCGATTTTGAATCCATTGGAGTAGAGTGATGCTGCTTTTTGGTGCACCAGCGAAGAGAAGACCTGCATATTTCATGAAAGGTCTGATGCATGACATGAATTGTGGCAGGATAGACTCACCGGGGAGGAGACTTTTTCATCTTAGCATAACTCTTAGCTTCTTGGAGTAAGAGGATCTAATTTCACTGAGATGCTCAGTCGATAAGAGGTTCAAAGAGAAGCTAACCACAAGTAGGCGTAGTGCATCCACTAATGATATTGCCTCTCTTTTGAAGAGGAAATCAGGATTAACCCTCATATTACACGACTTAGAAATTAGGAGCTCTTTCGTTTTCAATGCGTTACAACGACAAGTCATGCATCTGCTCACGCCTCAATTCTCTGCCGGTCAGCCTGAATCTCTTTGTGGCGTTCTTCGGGATCATCGTCTTTTACAATTGACCCTAGGTCGCTTATGAACACCAAGAAAAGAGTTGACCCAAGAATAATTCCTTGGGGTACTTCTGATAGGACTGGGTGATCTTTTGATATTAAGCCAGTGAGGACAACTTGTCATGAGAGCTGACGAAGAAAGTCAGCAAACATCTCAAATAGTTGACCATCAACTACATTGGCTTACAGTTTACATCGAATTCTTATTTTATTGTACAATGTCTTGAAATGAGAAGAAAAATGGTTCTAATCAATCGTTCGACTACTGTAGCCGTAATTGAACAATGACTGTGATACAACTTTGTACCATATTTTAGTAGAGTTTTCTTTACATTTGGATTGATAAATTCATTCCCTCGATACGTCTGAGTTTTTCTATAGGAATCTTTGGTAAGTTCTAGAGCAATTGTAATATACTCGCCACGCTAAGAATCCAATGGAATTGCATAGGAATAGCGAATAAGGATATTAATCACAAATAGAATATATTTATAGGGTCTATTTTACCGTCGTTGCATCTCATCTAAAGTCAGAAGATCAGTTTGCATAATTTGGAGGGGAAAGAAGGCCTTAGTTTTTCGATATTGATTACTTTTAAGTCTATGATTTCGATGAAGAGTGTAGGTGGGTTAATTTTGCAGATAGCCTTTTGCTAGACTATGTTTGCCATTTAAGGCATTGGAAAGTGTACTGAGTGCATTTAGCCTTCCCACCTTAAAAAATTTACATAGATAGGTGTCAGAGTTTCATAAATTTTGTATGTAAATGTGTAGTACTACTACTACCAATACGTCCAATAACTTTGTGTATATTAATGGTGGCAATACGCTTTCGTCTACCCTCTCGAGTTGAATCATTACTTCTGCTGCTGCTGTAATTTGATTTAGGCGTACTTTTTGTCATCATTAACATTTTAAAATCATCTATTTTAGAATTGTCGTCGTCATCATCATTTACTAATGTCTCTTCCAGTAATTTTTTATAAATGTTTCTGCTAGTCACAAGTGCTTTGGGAAAGCTTGATGTAAGTAAATTTATCAGGAGACTGTTTCCACGGATAGACTTTTCTCACGATTAGAGACAAAATCAGTTATTTGAGCAATGTGATTGTAAGTGTTGCTGTTGTTGTTGCAACCGAGAGTGATTTGATTAGTTGTAGTATCAATTTGAACATTGCTGTTTTCATTCAAATAATTTAACAATGTTCTACTCTGCCCCCGATAGGAAACTGGTGTTAAATTTAATGTTTTTGATAAATGACCTTTGAATGGTGACGACGACGACATAGCCCAATTTGAAATTGAATTGTCTAGCTCTTGCAACAATTCCTTACCTTCAATATTCACAAGACTGATAGGTTTAGCTCGATATGGTTTTTGTTTGTCAACCTGATGAATAGTCTGTGAAAAATTAAATGTTTCTAATCATTGAATATGCTGCTATCCTTAAGGATTACCCTTAAAGGCTTGTATTTATGATAGAGCCTCAATAAATGCAGTCAATTTATATGGCTTAGCCGCTGTTTTTCTTATGACTGAGATGGAGGACGAAGATGATTGCTAACAAGACCGACAACTATTGTCAACCAAACTGAAAAAGCTTTTCCCCACCAGAACCAAATGTTTTCTTCTATGTTTTGACTATTTTCCTTTTAGACAGAGGAATGACAATGGATTGATGTTGTCTAGTCCGTTTCCAAATAACATCTGACAGCTCAACATTGCTTGCAGTTAAATATAATCATAGTTCGGAAATGCGTTTAATAAATTCCCGATTTACATTGTTGAGTGTGGCCTTCCTAGGCCGTAGTTTTGAGCTACTCAACACCGAGAACAAATATCTATTGTTATGTGACTTCTTCATAATCAGAGTTTCAACTAGTATCTTTTCCCATCCCTCACCTGCAGATATGCAGTTATTTCACGATCAAATGTATTACTAACCACACATAGCTTTTCAGATGTATTTTGAATCAGGTCAATTACAATGTATCCATATGGCATGTTTGTATTCTGATTGTAAGCTGAAAGCAGAAGCTTAGGCAGGCCCTGATAAATTTGTTTGTTTAAAGTTAAGAGGTAACTTGAGGCATTGACAACTTTTTACACAATGTACTGAGTATTGTTCAGTGCAAGAGATCGCATACATCTACTCTGATGAAATAAATTGTGTACGACAACTGTGACGGAAATTTGTTTTACGATGAGAACGTTCATTAACCCATTGAATCATTTCTTCAGACCATTATTCTATTTATTTGGCCAGACAATCAATATTTAGCCAAAGGTTTACGTAAATTGAATTAAATATGATATTCTATCCCTTGATAAATCTAACTTAGGGTTTAAAAGCTCTTATTCGATCATATGACTCTTTGAAAAACTTTATAGTAATAATTCCTCCCTGCCACAGATATTTTACCACGATTCTGAATCCTTTTCATCAAAAGTGCCGTTTTCTAACTCATCGACGGCCCAAAGAGAAAAGCTCTAAATGGTGTAATGTGCTTAATACATTATCTATGTTTCTCTCCCTCCTTGGGTTAGCCCTGGTCCCCACCACCTCTCCCCCTAAAAGGGCTCTAAGTTTTGCAGTGTGCCTATTGTTTACATACAGGATTGATTATTGGGAAGGGGGGGGATGTTTAATCCCGGGTGTGTCAGAAAAATCTAATGGATTGAAGGTGAGAATTTAACGATGTTAAAACAAATCAAAAGACACTATGTGAATCGAAGTTGTCAAAATGACGAATTCGTAATATCTTAGGAGTTGCTAAGGGTGTTAATTTAAAATTTTCAGGGCCACTATTGCTACTACTATTGTGACTTTAACTGTGACTACCTGTGACTGCGGCTATTACTACTTGTAACTGTGCATCCGTGACTACTTGAGACTATGACTCCTTGCGAACTGTAGCTATTCAAGACCGTGAATACTTGTGAATACTGCTAACAACTTATGACTATGACTGCAACTGCTTGCACCTGAGTTTAACTGTATCCTGCTGGTCAAAATGATATAGTGTATCCAGGTTGTCAAAAGAGCTTATCTGCAATATCACATGAATGGCTAAGGTTATTTAGTTAAATTTTTCAAGGAACATCGTGGGGAATATTAAACTAAATCAAAAGACATTATATGCATTCAGGTTGTCAAGACGGGTTTCTTCATTGTTTCAATAACAGTTAGAAAAGAGTATTAAGCTGCAACATTCAGAGACTGTTAAAGGGGATGATGAACTTAAAGCCACTATGTAAATTCCAGTTGTTAATGCATAAAGCTGTATAAAGCTGCAATATCTCAGGAACTGCTAAGATTACTAAGCTGAAAATTTCAAGAAATTTTCATTTGTATGTTGAACTAAATCGAAAGAAACCATGTGCATTCTGGTTGTCAAAATGGCTTGTGACTGATCTTAGGAATAGGTATGGTTATTTAATTGAATTTCTTAGAAAATTTTGAGGGGTGTGTTGAACTTTTCAAAAGATACTATATGCACCCAGCTTGTTAAAATGGAGTGTGCAGTATCCCAGCAACAGCTAAGGGTATACAGTTAAAACCTTCAGAGAATGTTTAGGGATAGCTTGAGCTCAATCAAAAGATACTATGTGCATCCCGGTTGTCTGAAGGACGTATCTACAACATCTTAGGGACAGCTAGTGGCATCTAGCTGTAGCTTTTCGCGAGTGTTGAAACGATGTTGAATAAATCAAAAAGCATTAATTAGAATTAATAAATTACAATCAAATGTTGTAATTGGCAAGCCAAAGACCTGCAAAACATGAAACTTGTTTGTTATATTAATCAGTAGCAGAACTTTGCTAATAAACGAACACTATTTAATTAATAAAAATTACCCTGAAAAGAAGGTTTTCAAAGAAATGTAAAGAGAAAAATTAAAGTTCAAAACGACCAAGAACAATTATTAAGGAACAAACGAGACCAAAAACGAATAGAAATGAAAATTAGATAACTATATCAAACATAAAGATGATAGATACTTATATATATATGAAAAGATAAAGCTTAAAATCACTAAAAATTAAATCTAATATTCAAAATATATTATAGACATTTTTGTACATTTCTGACAGTAAAAAAAAGAAACGAAATTTTCATTCGCCGAGATTCCTAGAAATCAATATCACTATATATTTGTGTAAATTTTCAGTCTATTTTTTGTAGTTCTATCCTTATATTTTAATTATGATTGTGATTTTTTTTTGTTTGTCTTCGGGTTAAATTGCATGGTGACGCAGAACACCGTCGGCCAAGGATTCTATATAGGTGGAGACCTGTGGCCGGGCGTATGCTCCAGATCTATGGACAACAGTCTCTGCAAAGGGCTGCCTAGAATCTGTCGGGATACCCACAAGACTGGGGGCCTTTTGGTCAACTCCATTTTCACTTGACGAGTGAGGCTCCTCGAGGTAATTATAACGTAGTAAACGACACAGAATTCGCATGATATTCTGATTAAAGGATGATGGTTCCGGGTTTGGTCTGTACTGGTGGGCTCTTTCATGCTTAAAACCCTCTTCCTAGATAATTTGTCTGCTATTGGTTGCCTCCCCGTAGTAGCATATTATTTGTAAGAATGAATATAAAATGAGTCGGAGGTAATAAGTTGGAGATTGTCTTGGCAGGATTGTGACTCTTGTTAGTAGAAGAGTATCGCCAAGAGCTAAAACTATGTTGTGACCAAGATGGGCCCAGGATTGCACAAAGCCTCCATTCAACTGGAGGTCCCAAGGACGTCTTGCTGAACAGTTTTAAGCCAGCTTAAGCGCTTCGGTGTATACCTGAGAAGATGTTTTGGTCTCCGCCTTGCACAGGCTCTGGGACCATTGCTTTTCCTCAGGCCAAAATAATTTCAATGATTTAGCGAATATAAATTAATTCTTTATGCTTGTGTTTTATGATTAATAGAAATGAGGATCTGCTTGTATAGGAATTATCTGAGAGGTGGATCATATGAAAATAAGAGGAAGGTAAAGAAAGTTGAGAAACCACTAAAATATAAACTAAGGGGTTGCGAAGAGGAGGCCGTGGATAAAATTGCCGAGGATCTGGAAAATGTAGCTAGATGGCATAATAGTTGATTGCTGCAATGGCATGTTCATAAATTGAGAGGGAGATGTCTGTCTGGACTTGTCCCATTTAAAGATAGGAACGGTCTACAATTAGTCTTAAGGAAAGAGTTAGAGAGAGGTGGAAATAATATTTTGAGCATGTATTAAACTAGGAGAGAGTTAAAGGAAAAGATATAGAGGAAAATGAAAAGTTTGTAACACCCCGGATGTGAAGGAAGATTTATTTTGTGAGGAGGAATAAGTGACAGTACTAAAAGGATTCAAAATAATAGGGCCTCAGGTGCTGATCGTGCGGTAAATGAGTTTCTTAAATACCATATGGTGGCTGTGAGGCTACAAATAGGTAGCTGAAAATTGTTGAATATGATTTTTGAAAAAGAGAAGTACCTAGCAATTTTAGGAAAACCCTGCTTAACCCCTGTATAAGAAAGGTGATAAGAGTGAGTGGAGTAATTATAGGGGCTTTAGCCTTGTTTATTTAGGTATAAAATTTCTTAGTATGACGATAATTCTTAGACTTATAGATGCTGTAGACAGAGTGTTAAGAGAAGAACAGTGCGGTTTTAGGAAGCGTAGAGGATGTGTCGACCAAATTTTCATTCTTAGATTAATAATTGAGAAGCACAGGAATAATCAAATACATTTAGTCTTTAGTTTTATTGCTTATGAGCAAGCTTTCAATTGAGCTGATAGAAGAGCCTTAGCGAAGGTCTTATCCTTGTATGGTATACCAGGCAAATACATTAAAGTGATTTGTGCTATGTACGAGAATAACCCTGCTGCGGTCAAGGTAGGAAATGAGGCTAGTACCTGGTTTCGTATTAAACCAGGGGATAAGCAGGGTTGTGCTCTATGCCAATTTATATTTATACTTGGTCTGAAGAAGCACGGGATGAAGTTAAATGAACAAGAAAACTTTCCTTGACTTAGATTATTCTGTTGATTTAAGCATCCCAGATGAAAGTATGGTAAAATGAATAAACTTTTAGAGGTTTTGCGAGTTCAGGATGCTAGAATAGGTTTGAAAATTAATGTTAGGAAGACTAATTTGCTAAGGTTAGGAATAAGTGAAGATAAAAAGGTGACGTTGGGTAACGAGAAGATCAATCAAGAGGATAGCTTCACCTACATCGCTAGTATTATCAAAGACGGTGGGTGCCTTGAAGATGTTAAAAGTAGAATAGCCATGGCTCAGGGTGGTTTTTCAGTCTTGCAAAGTTTGAAAGAATAGGAAGATAAGTTTGTGAGCCAAGTAAGTTTGCGAGCCAAGTGTGTAAGTTTGTGAAGATAAGTTTGTGAAACAATATTAGAATGTTAGAAGCTACAGTGATGACACTGGTCCAATATGGTTATGAAGCATGGGCGCCCAGAAAAACGGAGGAAATATTTGCTAGATTTTCACCAAAGAAATTGCCTACGGATTAATTTCGGAGACCACACTGCCTTTCCTTGACGATAAATAAAAGTTCAAACAGGGATAAAATCTTTGTAAAAGACAGTGTTTCACAAACAGTGATAGAAATCCACAAAAAATAACAGATATTTCGGTCATATATGCAGTGACCGTCATCAGTAGTAAAACATCAAACTCATAACGGTCACTGCATATTTAAACGAAATATTTGGTATTTTTTTGTGAATTTCTATCACTGTTTGTGAAACATTGTCTATTAAAAGGATTTTATTCCTATTTGAACTTTTATTTATCGCCTACGGATTGTTTTGGGTACCCGACTGACTGACCGTATTTCATACTGATTGCTGTAGGAAATGTGTAGTTCAGTCCAACTTTCTAGGGCCATAATGAGAGAAATGTTGAGAAGGCAGGGGCACATTCTGCATATGAAGGACAAAAGATTGCCAAAGATTGTAGTTTTTGGCTGACCGTGTAGGACTAAACGGAAATTTGGTCTTCCACGGCTAGGGTAGCACGACATCGTAAAGAAAGATAGAAGGGAAACGGGAGCTTTCTGGGAGGGTGTAAAGAGAGAGGCTTTTAAAAGATTGAGATGGAAAAAGAGCGTGCGTAGTTGTATTGGCCTTTGGCGGCTTGGTGCTGCGGTGAGCTGTTAATAGTAGTAGTTGTAGTAGTAGCTCTGTCCTGCTATCTTGATTATCATTGCAATTTTTTTTATTTGTTGTCCATGTTTTGAAAAAATGAAGCACAATTATTAATAAAGTGCAAGTGACACAATAAGCTTTTGAACTTTTACTGTTAAGGAAGGAGGAAGATGGCAGTAGCCAATCCTTATTGCTAATGGCTGTCTTTATGTTTCATGTGATTATTTATTTGAATATCTGTTAGTTTTGGGTTTTATTCATTCCTTAGTGGAAATTTCTGGTTCTTTTGGGTTTGAATCATCATAGGACTTTATTTCTGTTGGTCTTGAGTTTAAATATGACTCTTTAATTTTCTTTGAAAAATTTCAAGTTAGGAAAAAGATTTGTAAAATTAGTATTCAAAAGTATTCTTAAACAAAAGAATGATTTTTTTTAATGATTGAAGAAACTGGAAAAGAAGGATGGACATTTTGAAAACCTTTTATGTCAAGGGTCAGGAATTTTGGATTTTTTTTTGGGGGGGGGGGTCGCTGTTGGAAGACTTACAATTTGTTTTTGTTTTAATAGTAAACTCATAAGTGTTGTCTTAAACAATGTGAATTATTAATTAGATACTAACAATGATTATTCAATAGCATTTGAAAAAAGGATAACCGCTGCGTTGTGGTCAACGTGATCAACGTGGATGATCCATGACAAATTTTTGCTGCGTGATAACATGTTGATTTTATTGCTAAACGTTACTTTACCTCACTACCGGATTATTTTTAGTCTTGAACGTGGGAGCTGGTAAGGTGCCAGTGCCGTCGAGTTTATCTAGCAGTGGAGCTCCTCAAAAGTTAGTAGATGGGAGCACGTGCTCATTTGTCTCTTTGGGAACCTTTGCAGATAAAGAGGTCAGTTTTTTCTTTTAGTTGAGAGTGGTCCAATACGTAGCCGGTACAATAGGAAAAAGCATAATCACACCAAAAAAAGGCTAAATTTGTTATGAATTCAAACCAAATAACAATAGGCTAGAATGGGACCTCGCCAATTTTTTTGTCTCCCTCATAGATCGATAAACAAAAGTATATAACAAGTAATCACCGCTTGACAAGGATTTCCTAATCCACCGCAGACAGCTGTTCTCTGCTTTATAAGTTTTGTTTCTATGATGCAATATTTCCCAAGAATAATATGATAGAACAAAATGCAATAATTTTTCAATAAAAATGTATTGAATAAACTGGTACATGAAACTCACATCAGTACAATCGAAATTTTTTTAAACACGTTTAAGTGGTGTATAATCCACTTTATAAAACTATTAATCAAAAATACTTTCCAAAACAGAAGTTTTTCAAATTAAAGTAAAGGGTTTGAGTAAAATCGTTTTGAGTAAACTCAAAACGACCAGAAATTATTATTAAAGAATAAATGAAACCCAAAACGAACAGAAATTATATAAACAATCGTGGTGAAAAAACATACAATAGGTACTGACATAAATGAATAAATAAATTTTAAAACGAGTAAATCTTAAATTGAATATGCAAATCAAGCTAAAAAAAACATCTTTTACTATTGAAGGAATGAAACCCAAAAACAGAAATTAAATAAACAATCATAGCAAACAAATATACAACAGGTGCTAATATAAATCCATAAATTAATCTTAAAACGAGTATAACTTAATTTGAACATTCAAATCAGACTTAAAAGGAACAAAAATCACTACAAACATGAGTTTGGGGGCTGCCTCTTTCCTTAACTTTAAAATTCTAATAACCTACTGCGTCATTGGCACTTGTGCTGAAAACTATATATATCTTGAACATTATTAGAAAGAACTAATAAAAACAAAATGAATATTTGATCTATAATGGTATTAATTGTTGGAAGCTCACCAGTTCAAGATCTTATTTCACTTTAATTTTTATTTTCATTTTTAAAGCAGTAATAACTGGAAAAGGAATATTTGTAATATAATTCATTTTCACTGAAGTGCTAGTAGAGTGCTATGTTCCATTTCTATGGCACTATGTTCCCTCCCATGCTATTCTATGGCACTATGTTCCTTCCTATGCTATTCTACGGGACCTATACACCTTTTCAAAGAGAGTGAGTATCCTCTCAAATGGCCTTCCATTTCTATGGAACTATGTTCCTTCCTATGCTATTCTACGGGACCTATACACCTTTTCAAAGAGAGTGAGTATCCTCTCACATGGAATTCCATTTCTATGGCACTATGTTCCTTCCTATGCTATTTGCTGGGACCTCTACACCTTTTCAAAGAGAGTCAGAACTCCCTCACACAGTTTGACGTAGATATTTTTTTTTTTTTTAAGTTGGCAAGTTATAATGTGGTCTAACATGTTTTGAGAGTATGGTCATAATTATATAACTCAATCAGACTGGTTTTTGAGTAAACATCCGTTTTTTAGGAGCCAATCAGAGAACGGAGGTAACTCCATATACAATAACTTGATTGGTAATTGGGATTTGAATAAAAGGAATGTTTCTTTTCACAATTCATATTAGTAAGAGAATTGAATTCAAAGAGAATAGTTTATTTGACAGTATATTAGTAGAGAAAAATGAGTGGTGCATTTACATTATTGGAGATTAAGGATGGATCCGGCATCAGCAGCAACGATATACGAGTACCCACTATGGCTGTGGAAATAGCCGGAGGCTGTAGACTATGCCTTGAATGGGACAATATGTATGCTAAATACGTGATATCATTAAGCAAATTTAAGCAGGAGGAGTAACTATGTTTTGCTGGAAAATTCTCCATATGAATAAACTTCGGTCAGCATTAGATGTCCTATCGAAATATATTGATGAGAACAAAATGCATCAGTGAATATTATTATTGTTGTAATTATACTCAATAAAATTGTTTCTAAATCAAAGGTATTTTTCTTTCTATAGTAGACTAGCGTATATTTTTTAGATTAGAAAAAAAAATTCTGGTGGGTCTGTAGTTGGTTGTGAGAGAGTTAGGACTAAAAAAAAAAATGGATAGATTTAAGAAAGAGCGAATCATGGAAAATCTAGTGCTTATGGAAAAACATTTGATTCTAGATGACGATTTTCTAGAGTTGTCTATTCAAAGGAAGATATTTTCTCGGGGAATGCTTGTCGATATAATGAAAATTGATTCTCCATCATTAGACTGTTGTATGAAACTTCTATGTCGTGGTCCAAATGCATTTACCCAATTTATCGATATATTGATCACGACACGGCAAAATTATATTGTGGATATGCTTTTAAACATTAGTTTTGAAATTTAGGTCTTTTTTTTCATGAGAAAGATGGTGCTCAAGGATGATTTACTCCTCTCTCTATCTCAGATAATTTTTTGTTGTTGGTACCTCAGTTTCATTATGACAGTGAGAGTTTCAACACATGAAAAAAAAATTTCATACATGCCCGCTATGTATGTATACACTGGGCAGCTGGTCATCATGTGAGAATTGCACAATGATTGATGAGTATGATGAAAAGTGTAGATTATGCAACCCTCGTAAATTGCATAGAGGATATGCTATAAAAATTAAGGATTGTGATTCCTGTCTTGAAGAGGTTTGTAACTCCCATCCTAGAGGCTACCTACGCTCCAATTGCCATTATTATAAATGTCATCAATGGCAGAAAACATAACCAGGTATGATTTGAAAGAATCCTAAGAGCGATTTTAGTTTATTGCTACGAGATTGGTATCGTCATGGTTTTAGATTGTTCTGGAAGGAGGAACTGAGTCAGCGATTTAACTGTTGGAACAACAAAGGAATTTGGTTTCTGCGTCATTGTCTCGAAGAAAATGGATTTTATGATTATAAGTCCACTGATTTTTATTTGGTTGTGACGGAGTGTGATTTGCCACTTGAAGACACTCTTTGTGAAATAACTTCACGTAAGCAAATTGAAACATGTGAATTCTATAGAATGAATGAGAATAGTATCATTGACTATACAAAGAGATATGACAAGATTGAAGTTACACTCTACTGTAGAAAATGTGACCCTGACATTGCAGTACATCAGGATCAGTACACTGTGAATTCAGATAATCTACCTGCATTAGTTGTTGTCGACAAATACCTATACCTAGTAGAAGATGAAATCTAAAGAGTAGAAAAGTCGTTTTTTATCGTTTATATAAATTTTTATCATTTATTAATAAACAATTTAAAATACATTTTTAGAACATTTTATTCGTAGTGCACAAAAATCAATATTAAACAAGCTTGTAAGTATATTTTCCACTAGAAAGTCATTCAATCGAGGTAAGTCAACGTAGATGTCGAGAAACTGTTTTTAGGTATAGCCAGGACATCTGAACATTAAAAAGAGTAGTGCATGAAAGCCACATGTCTTGGTCGCTAAATCTTGTACTCTTCGTTGATTTTGAATAATGATTTTCCCACTGCTTTCAATAAAGTTGCTGATATATGGAGCGTAGAATTTATACGATAGGCCAAGAGGATCAAAAAATTCACTATTCTTCGCTGTTTGAAAGATGCATAGCCAATGGCCAGTGTTCACAGTCGACGGACTGCTATCAGCAATAAAGAAAGTAGTAGTAGTACACTGAATTTTTTCAGCGAAGGCCAGAGGTGTCTAATAATAGACACACTAGTACGTGAACGAGTCTGTATCCATTACCCCTATACTCAGTCGATCGCTACCGTTTCACGGTTATGTAGAACTCTGGTTCTGGTGATGATCTCCCAATAGGTTTCAAAATGACTCAGTGATATTAGCGTGATACTCTCAGTCAAAGCATCGGTAAATGTATACTCTAAGCTTACATTCCCTGTTCGTAATATGGTCATATCCTGAGTCCCCGACAAGTCCAAAACAATTACCCCATGATTTTTTGAAAACATTGAATCGATTATTCCATTTTCAAATAATTGAGAGTCATGATCTAGGGATTGCAAGGTCAACTCGTGCAGAGTTCTATAGGATTTTTTGTCAAAAGATAGAGTGTAAAGTGGAATACCATTCACTTTGCACAGAAGGCTAGATAGACCGAAAAAATTAAAATCATGGGGGGATTCAGTCCAGGATCCAACGGCACTACCACTCTTCACAAAGGCCAAAGCCAATTTTGATGGGTTTTCTCCATTGATAAATGATGAATCGCTATAGCTACGAGAGCCGGTGGCAATGTGACGTTGATTGGTGATCGTAAGGGTGACAAGAAGTTTAAGGTTGTTACTATTGGCTCTTAGCTTTTCCACTGCCAATGCAACAGAGCTCATAACTTGTTGTTTTCGGACGTGGAGAATTGCCAATGTGATAATGACATTTGCATCGGGTGCTGCAGGAAGTGTTTTTCTCAAAATGAAATTGGATGGGGCCAGTTGCAATTTTATGTCAATCTTGACATTGGGGGGTAACCATTGAGATATATTGAATATCTCATGATTTAATTTTCCAACCAGATGATGCTGCTTATCTCCTGGTTTAATACGAAACCAGGTACTAGCCTCATTTCCTACCTTGACCGCAGCAGGGTTATTCTCGTACATAGCACTAATCACTTTAATGTAATTGACTGGTATACCATACAAATATAAGACCTTCGCTAAGGCTCTTCTATCAGCTCAATTGAAAGCTTGCTCATAAGCAATAAAACTAAAGACTAAATGTATTTGATTATTCCTGTGCTTCTCAATTATTAAATTAATCTAAGAATGAAAATTTGGTCGACACATCCTCTAGCCTTCCTAAAACCGCACTGTTCTTCTCTTAACACTTTGTCTACAGCATCTATAAGTCTAAGAATTATCGTCATACTAAGAAATTTTATACCTAAATAAACAAGGCTAAAGCCCCTATAATTACTCCACTCACTCTTATCACCTCTCTTATACAGGGGTTAAGCAGGGTTTTCCTAAAATTGCTAGGTACTTTTCTTTTTCAAAAATCATATTCAACAATTTTCAGCTACCTATTTGTAGCCTCACAGCCACCATATGGTATTTAAGAAACTCATTTACCGCACGATCAGCACCTGAGGCCCTATTATTTTGAATCCTTTTAGTACTGTCACTTATTCCTCCTCACAAAATAAATCTTCCTTCAAATCCGGGGTGTTACAAACTTTTCATTTTCCTCTATATCTTTACCTGTAACTCTCTCCTAGTTTAAAACATGCTCAAAATATTATTTCCACCTCTCTCTAACTCTTTCCTTAACACTAATTGTGGACCGTTCCTATCTTTAAATGGGACAAGTCCAGACAGACATCTCCCTCTCAATTTATGAACATGCCATTGCAGCAATCAACTATTATGCCATCTAGCTACATTTTCCAGATCCTCGGCAATTTTATCCACGGCCTCCTCTTCGCAACCCCTTAGTTTATATTTTAGTGGTTTCTCAACTTTCTTTACCTTCCTCTTATTTTCATATGATCCACCTCTCAGATAATTCCTATACAAGCAGATCCTCATTTCTATTAATCATAAAACACAAGCATAAAGAATTAATTTATATTCGCTAAATCATTGAAATTATTTTGGCCTGAGGAAAAGCAATGGTCCCAGAGCCTGTGCAAGGCGGAGACCAAAACATCTTCTCAGGTATATACCGAAGCACTTAAGCTGGCTTAAAACTGTTCAGCAAGACGTCCTTGGGACCTCCAGTTGAATGGAGGCTTTGTGCAATCCTGGGCCCATCTTGGTCACAACATAGTTTTAGCTCTTGGCGATGCTCTTCTACTAACAAGAGTCACAATCCTGCCAAGACAATCTCCAACCTATTGCCTCCGACTCATTTTATATTCATTCTTACAAATATTATGCTACTACGGGGAGGCAACCAATAGCAGACAAATTATCTAGGAAGAGGGTTTTAAGCATGAAAGAGCCCACCAGTACAGACCACACCCAGAACCATCATCCTTTAATCAGAATATCATGCAAATACTGTGTCGTTTACTACGTTATAATTACCTCGAGGAGCCTCACTCGTCAAGTGAAAACGGAGTTGACCGAAAGGCCCCCAGTCTTGTAGGTATCCCGACAGATTCTAGGCAGCCCTTTGCAGAGACCGTTGTCCATAGATCTGGAGCATACGCCCGGCCACAGGTCTCCACCTATATAGAATCCTTGGACGACGGTGTTCTGCGTCACCATGCAATTTAACCCGAAGACAAATAAAAAAAATCACAATCATAATTAAAATATAAGGATAGAACTACAAAAAATAGACTGAAAATTTACACAAATATATAGTGATATTGATTTCTAGGAATCTCGGCGAATGAAAATTTCGTTTCTTTTTTTTACTGTCAGAAATGTACAAAAAATGTCTATAATATGTTTTGAATATTAGATTTAATTTTTAGTGATTTTAAGCTTTATCTTTTCATATATATATAAGTATCTATCATCTTTATATTTGATATAGTTATCTAATTTTCATTTCTATTCGTTTTTGGTCTCGTTTGTTCCTGAATAATTGTTCTTGGTCGTTTTGAGCTTTAATTTTTCTCTTTACGTTTCATTGAAAACCTTCTTTTTAGGGTAATTTTTATTAATTAAATAGTGTTCGTTAATTAGCAAAGTTCTGCTACTGATTAATATAACAAACAAGTTTCATGTTTTGCAGGTCTTTGGCTTGCCAATTACAACATTTGATTGTAATTTATTAATTCTAATTAATACTTTTTGATTTATTCAACATCGTTTCAACACTCGCGAAAAGCTACAGCTAGATGCCACTAGCTGTCCCTAAGATGTTGTAGATACGTCTTTCAGACAACCGGGATGCACATAGTATCTTTTGATTGAGCTCAAGCTATCCCTAAACATTCTCTGAAGGTTTTAACTGTATACCCTTAGCTGTTGCTGGGATACTGCACACTCCATTTTAACAAGCTGGGTGCATATAGTATCTTTTGAAAAGTTCAACACACCCCTCAAAATTTTCTAAGAAATTCAATTAAATAACCATACCTATTCCTAAGATCAGTCACAAGCCATTTTGACAACCAGAATGCACATGGTTTCTTTCGATTTAGTTCAACATACAAATGAAAATTTCTTGAAATTTTCAGCTTAGTAATCTTAGCAGTTCCTGAGATTTATTAGCAGTTCAGCTTTATGCATTAACAACTGGAATTTACATAGTGGCTTTAAGTTCATCATCCCCTTTAACAGTCTCTGAATGTTGCAGCTTAATACTCTTTTCTAACTGTTATTGAAACAATGAAGAAACCCGTCTTGACAACCTGAATGCGTATAATGTCTTTTGATTTAGTTTAATATTCCCCACGATGTTCCTTGAAAAATTTAACTAAATAACCTTAGCCATTCATGTGATATTGCAGATAAACTCTTTTGACAACCTGGATACACTATATCATTTTGACCAGCAGGATACAGTTAAACTCAGGTGCAAGCAGTTGCAGTCATAGTCATAAGTTGTTAGCAGTATTCACAAGTATTCACGGTCTTGAATAGCTACAGTTCGCAAGGAGTCATAGTCTCAAGTAGTCACGGATGCACAGTTACAAGTAGTAATAGCCGCAGTCACTGGTAGTCACAGTTAAAGTCACAATAGTAGTAGCAATAGTGGCCCTGAAAATTTTAAATTAACACCCTTAGCAACTCCTAAGATATTACGAATTCGTCATTTTGACAACTTCGATTCACATAGTGTCTTTTGATTTGTTTTAACATCGTTAAATTCTCACCTTCAATCCATTAGATTTTTCTGACACACCCGGGATTAAACATCCCCCCCTTCCCAATAATCAATCCTGTATGTAAACAATAGGCACACTGCAAAACTTAGAGCCCTTTTAGGGGGAGAGGTGGTGGGGACCAGGGCTAACCCAAGGAGGGAGAGAAACATAGATAATGTATTAAGCACATTACACCATTTAGAGCTTTTCTCTTTGGGCCGTCGATGAGTTAGAAAACGGCACTTTTGATGAAAAGGATTCAGAATCGTGGTAAAATATCTGTGGCAGGGAGGAATTATTACTATAAAGTTTTTCAAGAGTCATATGATCGAATAAGAGCTTTTAAACCCTAAGTTAGATTTATCAAGAGATAGAATATCATATTCAATTCAATTTACGTAAAGCTTTGGCTAAATATTGATTGTCTGGCCAAATAAATAGAATAATGGTCTGAAGAAATGATTCAATGGGTTAATGAACGTTCTCATCGTAAAAAAATTTCCGTCACAGTTGTCGTAAACAATCTATTTCATCAGAGTAGATGTATGCGATCTCTTGCACTGAACAATACTCAGTACATTGTGTAAAAAGTTGTCAATGCCTCAAGTTACCTCTTAACTTTAAACAAACAAATTTATCAGGGCCTGCCTAAGCTTCTGCTTTCAGCTTACAATCAGAATACAAACATGCCATATGGATACATTGTAATTGACCTGATTCAAAATACATCTGAAAAGCTATGTGTGGTTAGTAATACATTTGATCGTGAAATAACTGCATATCTGCAGGTGAGGGATGGGAAAAGATACTAGTTGAAACTCTGATTATGAAGAAGTCACATAACAATAGATATTTGTTCTCGGTGTTGAGTAGCTCAAAACTACGGCCTAGGAAGGCCACACTCAACAATGTAAATCGGGAATCTATTAAACGCATTTCCGAACTATGATTATATTTAACTGCAGGCAATGTTGAGCTGTCAGATGTTATTTGGAAACAGACTAGACAACATCAATCCATTGTCATTCCTCTGTCTAAAAGGAAAATAGTCAAAACAGAGAAGAAAACATTTGGTTCTGGCGGGGGAAAGCTTTTTCAGTTTGGTTGACAATAGTGGTCGGTCTTGTTAGCAATCATCTTCGTCCTCCATCTCAGTCATAAGAAAAACAGCGGCTAAGCCATATAAATTGACTGCATTTGTTGAGGCTCTATCATAAATACAAGCCTTTAAGGGTAATCCTTAAGGATAGCAGCATATTCAATGTTTAGAAACATTTAATTTTTCACAGACTATTCATCAGGTTGACAAACAAAAACCATATCGAGCTAAACCTATCAGTCTTGTGAATATTGAAGGTAAGGAATTGTTGCAAGAGCTAGACAATTCAATTTCAAATTGGGCTATGTCGTCGTCGTCACCATTCAAAGGTCATTTATCAAAAACATTAAATTTAACACCAGTTTCCTATCGGGGGCAGAGTAGAACATTGTTAAATTATTTGAATGAAAACAGCAATGTTCAAATTGATACTACAACTAATCAAATCACTCTCGGTTGCAACAGCAACAGCAACACTTACAATCACATTGCTCAAATAACTGATTTTGTCTCTAATCGTGAGAGAAGTCTATCCGTGGAAACAGTCTCCTGATAAATTTACTTACATCAAGCTTTCCCAAAGCACTTGTGACTAGCAGAAACATTTATAAAAAATTAATGGAAGAGACATTAGTAAATGATGATGACGACGACAATTCTAAAATAGATTATTTTAAAACGTTAATGATGACAAAAAGTACGCCTAAATCAACTTACAGCAGAAGCAGAAGTAATGATTCAACTCGAGAGGGTAGACGAAAGCGTATTGCCACCATTAATATACACAAAGTTATTGGACGTATTGGTAGTAGTAGTACTACACATTTACATACAAAATTTATGAAACTCTGACACCTATCTATGTAAATTTTTGTAAGGTGGGAAGGCTAAATGCACTCAGTACACTTTCCAATTCCTTAAATGGCAAACATAGTCTAGCAAAAGGCTATCTGCAAAATTAACCCACCTACACTCTTCATCGAAATCATAGACTTGAAAGTAATCAATATCGAAAAACTAAGGCCTTCTTTCCCCTGCAAATTATGCAAACTGTTCTTCTGACTTTGGATGAGATGCAACGACGGTAAAATAGACCCTATAAATATATTCTATTTGTGATTAATATCCTTATTCGCTATTCCTATGCAATTCCATTGGATTCTTAGCGTGGCGAGTATATTACAATTGCTCTAGAACTTACCTAAGATTCCTATAGAAAAACTCAGACGTATTGAGGGAATGAATTTATCAATCCAAATGTAAAGAGAACTCTACTAAAATATGGTACAAAGTTGTATCACAGTCATTGTTCAATTACGGCTACAGTAGTCGAACGATTGATTAGAACCATTTTTCTTCTCATTTCCAGACATTGTACAATAAAATAAGAATTAAAAACAGTGATTTTAAAAAACAAGTGATTTTGAATTGAAGTTATCAAGTATGTTACAATAGGTTGTATAGGTTGTGTGAAGACTGGGCTGGTTAACTATAGGACAGAGATAAGTCAAGAGAGATAGTCCAAAGTAATTGAGAGGCAAATGTTTAAATGGCTGAGGCACAGGTAAATGATAGGAGTATACATGACTCTGTTATTAAACACACACTTGTCAGGTTAGTTTTTGGAAAGGCATACCTGCTCAGAGTCATATGCATTCTGATCAGGAATTCAAAAAGAGACAAACAGTGGACAACTGCAAATGGTCTTAAAAATAATGTAAAACTGACATAGGATCATAAACTTGCTTGAAGTAACAGTCAAACAATCGTTTAAAGCCACCTTCATCTTTCCATTAGTATCTATTTGTTGCCAAAGCTTAGCCTCACATTCTGAAAAAATTTGAATTTGTCACAAATTTTTTAAATTTTTGGGTCATTTGCCTGAGACTCTGGGTGGGTGGGCGCCCCCGACTGTTTTTAACTGTTTTTAAAAAAAATTGGATTATTATTATTTAAAAAAAAACATGCTGCTTAGCAGTAGCATTTACTTCTCTCTACTCTATATATATATTCTGAAAGTTCCAACTTAACGAAAATCAAAAGGATGACATAGAAGGTTTTGATTTTGTTCAAACAATCCCCTCAATTTCTACTATTTAATACCCCCTCCGACCCGCCCCCGGGCCAGCGGGCCCCGCAGCGCTTTCCCGAACCCCCGGGCACATTCCGGCCGCCCCTCCCCCCTGGATACGATAATTGACCTGATTCAAAAAACGGGGAACAATTTTTCTTTTACAATTTTTCAATTTTTCAATTGGTTAAACACTGGGTTTGATTGTTATACACACCACCATCTAGTGACCTAGCCAATTCAATTGGCCATTGTAACCCAATCACAGACATTAGTAGAGTTCTGGGGGGTGGTAGGGATCTAGGGGTACGTTTCTACTGTCCGACATGCCTGTCACAATTTCGTTGCGATATAAAGTTGCGAAATTAGATGCAACATTTTAGACAATATGATTATCGGACGCTGGAGATATTTTTAGGAGATAGAACTATTTTGCGCTTTAAAAAGTTTAAAAACACCTTCCTTTACTATAGTAACATCTTGTTGAACTAGCAGGCTAAGATGGTGGATGTGAACAATTCTTATTTTACATACCGAATCAAAAAGCATCAAGTTATTGCAATGTCCTACGCCCACGCAAAAAGAGACAATTCTAACACTATGCAGTTTTTAGAAATAGTAGAAACACTGGATGAGGGAGAGTTCATGATCAAGGCACTAACTAAATTAATTGGCACCAACAATTGTACTAATTCTCGTTTGAGAAATACGCATTACCCTATGGTGTTGTCTGCAGAGGATCGTCTCGCGATTAAAAATCAAAAAATATGTTGGGTTTGTAAGGGAAGGTTGAAGAGGGGGATAAGGGGACTACAGAGAAAAGAGGGGGGAAGAAGAAAGTCAGAGACCATAATCACTTGTGGCAGGAAATATCCTCTGGGGGTAGTAATTTTAGAGGGGTAGCGGATCAATCGTGTAACTTAAACGTTAGCCAGCAGTTTTTATTCCAGTTTTTATTCATAATTCAAATTATGATTTGAAATTTATTTTACCGGCACTGGCAGGTATGCACAGGGAGGGAGGGGGAGTAGATAGTCCATGGGTAAATAATTCATTTACCTATAACATCATTCCCAAATCGGCCGAGAAGTTGGTGCTTCTCGAGCTGAAATGGCAGGTAATAAATAATGGGCATATGTGCTGGAATAAAATCAGATTTTTAGATTCCTTTAGTTTTTTTTCCAAGGCATTGAGTCAATTGATTCAAGTGCAGAAAAGTGACAATTCTGATAGTTTTCCTTTGCTTAAACAGCATTTTCTAGACAGTGAAATGTATGACCTATTGACCTGTAAAGGTGTATACGCATACGACTATTACTGTTCTGGCGCTCGCTTAAGTGAGATAAAACTACCTCCAATTGAAGCTTTCTAGAATTCACTCACCAACAGTGAATGAACAGCCGAGGACTATGAGTTTGCCAAGAAGGTTTGGTCTAAGGGGAAATGTAAAAATGGGTGGGATTATTGTAGACTGTACTTGGCCAGTGACGTTTTAACTCTGCTAGAAAATAGTCTGCAATAACACAGACCAAATCTATTCAGAGTTCGGACTAGATATAGGCTATTATTTTTCCACACCACATTTGGTGATGGACTTGATTTTAAAAATTAGTAGGGAGGAAATAGGTCTAATCACCGACTTGGATCAACACCTTTTTGTAGAAAGATCAATATGGGGTGGGTATGTTTTTCATGGGGATCGTGTCTTGACAACCGATCCAAACGGACAAAACAGCAACACCGGTGCAAAGTCAAATGCAGTGTTCTTGGACATGAACTCATTGTACCCCTCGGCAATGTCTCACTACTCTTTGCCGTGTGGGAACTGTCAATGGCTTGAGAATCCTTGTGAGTTCCCCGACATTACCACTGTCAAGGACAATGGGCCACAAGGATGGTTCTTTGAAATTGACGGGCACATTCCACTGGCGCTTCACGATTCAGTCAGAGATTTTGTTTTTCCCTGTATCAATTGACCCGTGAGCAGGGACTCACTGAGCCCCTACAATCGATCATTGGTCGAGGATATGGGGATGCACTGGACCCCCTCTAAGCAAAACTGATTGCTGATTTGGACCCTAAAGTGAATATCGTTTCTCACCATGAGATTTTGCACTGGATGGTGAGCAATGGTTTCAAGATCACCAAAATACATAGGGTCCTGCAATTCAATCAGAAACCATTTTTAAAGACGTTTATCGACACTTTTGCTGATAAAGGTTCTCGGGCAAACAGTACAGTAGGGAAGGAAATGTACAAACTCATTCTAAATTCAGCGTTTGGCAAAATGTGTGAAAGCATCCGCAACAGATTTCGCTGTGACGTCGTGACTGACCCTCAAGAGTGTGCACTAATTATTGCCGACCCCAATTTTACAACGTTCACGAGCATAGAGGCTGGCATGGTTCTTCTACACAGGAAAAAGAGAAATGTGGTACTGAACAAGAATATAGCAGGAGGTAGTTCAGTACTTGAAATTTCCAAAAAGCTCAAGTCGTCGTTTTCTTACAATGTGTGCAAGGTGCAATGGCCACGGGAGGGGAAGGCTCAAGTTCACTATGAGGATAAAGATTCTCTGCTGTTAAAAGTAAAAACCGAGGATTTATTGTGGGACTTAGAAAATGGGACACATCAGCTCGTGGATGGATTTCCCTAACTGGAATCTGTCCCTCTTCTCCGAGTTGGTAAAACGTCAAGCCCCCAACCAACTACTAATATTAAAATCAGAGACGGGGAGTGATTTGATATCCAGGGGGATGTTCCTGGGTCCTAAAGTTTATTGCGTAGAAACACATAACAGGGATGTAAAGCAGGTGTGTAAATGAGTTCCTACACATTTTGTTAATAGCAATTTCAACATTAGCGTGAACAAAGACCGTATAGAGAGTAACTAAGTGCCGAGAACACAAGTTCTTGCAATTCGCTCTGTACTGTATAAAATTTATGCTGCAAGAGTGGAAAAGAATGCAATGCCATATATATCTGACAAAGTCTTTGTGCTCGAGAATGGTGTAAGTGTACTGCCACATGGCCACTACCTTATTTCAGACCGGGTTGAATGCATAGACTATCGCAATCAACTTGGTCTGGATAAATTAACCTAACCACTAACCACTAACCCTAACCCAACCTAACCACTAACCTTTCATAAATTAACTAACCTAACCACCATAACCCAACCTAACCTGTAGCAGCAGCAGCAGCAGCAGTGACGACAACTATTGTATACAGTTTTTTCCATCGTGGCCCCGGGGGTGGGGGGTCCCGCCCGCGGCAGGACTTCGGCCCCGTGGCTACTGGGGGGGGGGGGGGGGGGGGTTCCACCTGTGGCCCCTCGGCCCCGGGGGGGGGGGGACCCCATTTTAAATTTAAATGTTCAACTGTGCTTTTTTTTTTAAGTTCATGTTCCAAGTGTTCCAAGTTTTTTTTTTCATGTGTTGTACAAATAGTGTGTGTGTGCGTGTGCTAATGTACAAAAAGTGTGCGTTTGTACAAAAAGTGTTTTTTTAAGACAATAAGTGTTGTTGCTGTTGTTGTTGTTGTTCATGGTTGAACAAAAGTGTTTTTTTTTATAATAAATGTTGTATATAAAGTGTTTTTTATCATTGTTCATGTTGAACAAATAGAGTTTTCATGTTTGAACAAGTGTGAGTTGTTTTTTTTTTTTCTTGTTGCACAAGTGTCAATCTTATTTTGTTCATGTTGAACAAATAGAGTTTTCATGTTGAATAAAAGACCATGAAATATTGTTTTTGTTGTTCTTGTTAATGGATTAGATTGATCTATGGGAAAATTATTACTACTACTACTACTTATTCATTGGACACGTATGATTTACAGTTAATTGTAGCCCGGCTGTTGTCAACAACAGCAGCAGCAGCAACATCTATCAGTTTAAAACGCCATTTAGATCATTTCTGTGTGGTCCATCAATGTCTGGGAAAACAACACTTTTAGCTAAAATAATTCAAAATTGTAATAGAATTATTTGGAAAAACCAAAGAAAATTTATTATTGCTACAGTATTTGGCAGGAGTCCTATGATCAAATAAAAGCTATTGCCACAACCATAACAATACAGTTCATACGGGGACTTGATGTTTTCAATAGTATTGAACCGAATTCGTGGATGATTATTGATGATTTGGCTAAATGCATTGAACAGTTTCTCACAGGAAATGCTACTGCTGTTCACCGTTCGCTCTCATCATGAACAGATTTCCAAAGCCCTAGTTCTACACAATCTGTTTCATCAGAGCAAATTTATGCGAACCCTTGCTTTGAATTGCACCATCTATATTATCTACCGAGTTGTTCGTGATTCTAGCTCGCTAATAACTCTCAATAAGCAAATATACCCCGGCGCCCCTAAATTTCTGCTGTCAGAGTACACTCAGGTGACAAATAAGCCCTACGGCTAGATTTTGCTAGATCTTAATCAGAGCACACCCGAGGATCTACGTGTAGTCCCTGTCATTTTTAACAATTAAATTACCGTACGCCTTCTATTGAACAGTAAAAAAAGCCGGTAGTTGCCATTGGGTCACCGCATAAACTAAACGAACAACGACATTTTTTTTCTGTTTTAAGTACTTTAAAACCTCCAGTTAGCAATGTCATGCTGAAACATATCGTTGACAATTATTTCATTAATCTAATATCAGAACTTTGTTTAAATTTAACTGAGGGCAATGTACACTTGTCAGAAGGAGCTAGACAACAGACAAAGCAACATCATTCCACTGTACGCGCCTTGACTTGCAAAAACAAGGGCAAATTTTTTGCAAGAAATCGTCTCCTTCAAGCGGGCGGTAGCTTTTTTACACTTTTACTGCCAATAATTGCAGGACTTGTAAACAGTTTTCTCTAGAGAATGGCTAAACCCTATAAATTGACACCATTTGAACTTGTCCTCTAGCCCGTGGAACATTTTGAAGACAATCTAAGCAAATTCATTAATGATGAGAATATTGCTGATGACAAAAAACTGCTTTTACTTCAAGATGCATTGCGACGTGTGGACAAACATAGACCTTATCGTGAGAGACCCGCCCCTGTTACCGTCACCGATCCCAATAAACAGGAAACATCTCCTCAAGATTCTGCAGCAGCAGCAGCAGTGCAATCAAAGGAGAAAGAATTGAATTCAATTGTATTGAAAATTGGAAACCTATTGCCAGTAACCTATTGAGAACAGAGTAAAAGAGTATTATCTTATCTCATGTTGGAAACTGGTGGTGATGAACATCAAGTTCAAGTTGACAGCACAGGGAAAAGAATTATAATTCAGGGGAAAAGTTATAATCTAGTTGATTAATTTGTGATATGGTGACGAATCGTAAAGGACTTTTATTATTTGACAATAATCTATACACCTTTCTAGGTGTATCAAAATTCCCCAAAAGTCTTATTGGCAATAAACAAATTCTAAGGAAACTAAGAGAATATAGTCCTCCAACAACGCCAACACCAACACCATTTAAAAAAGAAGAAGAATCATTATTTGAAAATACTAGCAGCAGCAGCAATGATTTTATAACACCTGTGGATGCTAGTCAAAAGCGAAGAAGGATTGATACACCCTCCAGTGTGCACAAGGGGAGTGGACATTTTGCGTTCAAAATGATTGAAGTTCTGAAACGTGTCTATGAAAATATTGTCGAAGTGGGAAAGTCTAAGTTACCCCATGACCCTTTCTAAAGTTGTCTCTGGCAGCACATTAAAAAAAAAGTAACAGAGTATCTACAGAATGAACTGAGTTACACACTGCATCGGAATAGCAGGCTTCGTGGCAAACAATATCGACAAACTAAAGCCTTTTTCCCTCTGCATTTAATATAAACGGATCTTTTAACTTTAGATGCAATTCAACGGCGTCACAATGCACCCTAAACATATATTCTGGTGGCAATCAGTGTCTTTAGTCGCTATGCATATGCCATCCCATTACGATCAAAGAGAGGAGTTGAAGTTGCTCAGGCCATTGAGAGTATTCTTGAACAGAATTGCTATAGAAAATTCAATTGGATCGCGGTAGCCAATTTGTTAATCCCCATGTGCAAAAGGTTCTATTGAAACGTAATACTGCACGTTATCATAATCAAATCCCAATAAAGACTGCACTGGCTGAACAATTAATGAGAACAATTCGTCTATTAATTTCAAGATATTGTACATTAAAAAATAAATATGATTTTATTCATGATTTAGATAAAATCATGCGGATATACAACCATCGACCCCATCGATCATTGTCCAACTCAAGTTCTTGGGAAGTTCATTACAGTGAAAATATATTGGATGCTCTTCTAAAGCAATACTCCAATGACAACGAAAAAAAATGGAGAGATGAAATTCAATGTTAGTGATACTGTTCGAATTAATAGAACCACCAATATTTTTGAAAAGGGGAATTATTTATGGAGCACTGAACTTTTTAAAGTGTCCAAAATCCTGGACACCGAACCCACAACATATGGACTGCGAGACACCAAAGATGATGAGATTCTCGGCGTTTTTTATGAATATGAACTAAAAAAAGTTAGAAACACTAGCGCAGTTAATCATATTGAAAATATATTAAAGAGCCTTACTCGTAGGGGCCAGAGACAGTTGTTTGTTTGCTGGCTAGGAAACAACTCAGATTTTGATTCTTGGGTAAGTGTTGAAGATATTAACAATGCCCAATAATTTCTATAAGACTTTTATGTCCAATGTTTCTGATCCTCTCTACAATGACCTGAATAGAACAAGTGATTTTTGGACGAAACTCTCCCCCACCATCAAATTCAACGACGGAAAGTATGAAGTGGCTATTGTCGACTGTATTCTCAAAAATCCCTACGACATCCTGAAAAAAGATCGTAAATATGAAATAAAAATTAGACCCTATGATTGGCCGCCACCAACATCCTCAAGTGATCAAGAACAAATTCAAAAGATCAATTGGATGGATTATCCATATATTAAATTACCCTACGAGGAACTCACCTGTATGAATGATTTATGTCGCTCTATTAATAAAAGAATTTCCGCTCATAAAAAAGGAGAATTCATTTATTAACAAGAGGAGGATAATATCAACGTTAGGTTAGCCATTGCTGATGAAGGGGTTATTCTCAGTGATAACCTAAGAGACTTTCTTGGCTTTAAACCGAATGTATAAGACTGCAAAAGGGCTGGGAAAACCCATTTCATTTTTTCAAACTACCCGCCTGCCTTCTCCACGAACACTTGTATATTTCTCTACGCCTTATTTTTTGAAACATCCCGGGTTAGTAACTCAAATTTTCCCCTCCTACGAGTTCTTGAACGAAAAACCAATCACGAACATATTCACCACTGCAATATAAAACATCTTCAATATATTACCTTAAAAACTTCCTATTTGGAACTCTATCAGTTAACACTATGAAACTGAATTAGGTGATCCCATAGCAATTTCAAAAGGTTTGGATGTGATTACATGCCATTTTCGACCCATCGTTCAACAACAACAAGATGTCTAATAGAAAAGTGGTATTCACTTGTCCTGATATAGACTGCTATGTTAATACTCGTGGCCCAAGACAACAGGGCAATGGAATGGACTATTACAAAGGACGTACTATAATGTCTGGCTATGGTCTTGGCAGTTGGTTTGCTAAGCCGTTTCGCTCTTCACTACCACTGGCTAGAAAAAATCTTGTACCGGCTGCGACAGATTTTGTATCCTCTACCCTATACGATTGGGGCTCTGGCAAGGATTTTAAAAAAAGTGCTACGAAAAATCTTAGGTCCAGTAAGCGAACCCTTGGCGAGAGATAAAAACAAAATGGTAAAGGTTTAAAAAGGTCGAGAAACAATGCATCACTCATCAGTATCTACTCAGGTCGGAAACGAAAGACATCACCCCTGTCAAAGAAAAGAAAGAAAAAGCCGACACGTAGTGTAAGCACTAGTAGAAGAAGAAGCCCCAGGAAGAGAATTCTTAGATCGAAACTAGATTTCTTTTCCTAAGATTTCCTACCTACCGCATAAGGATTATCAACCTTCAATCAGGGCCTCATTGAATCTATTTAATGCTGAAAATGTTGATGTGAGTGTCAACCATGGATACTATGAACAATTTTATCCTTAACAACCCCTCTCCGATAATATCCACTTTCAAATTTATTCCAATGAAGACTACTTTATGGACATGTCTTCGACATTTATAGATTTATGAATGAAAGTTCGAAAATCCGACAGTACAATGCCAATTCGGGCCGATGGAATATCCTATGAAAATTGTATATCACATAATTTATTTCGTCAAATCAGTGTCTACATCAATGGCACGCTGGTGAGCACAAACAACAATCTCTCAAATTATACAAGCTATATACAATCCATGCTGATGACACCCAAGTCATACAAGCAATTGAGAGGCACCTCCAATGGATATGAATATATTACTAATACTGATAGTACAGATGCACTTAAAAATGCTACAACTAGTCAATTACATCTAGTTGAAAAAATATATCATGAAATATTTAATATACCCCAATGGCTACCACCCAATGTTAAAGTGGATATAAAACTGACGCTTGCACCATCCAATTTCATATTGAGAAAAAAACTTGCTACCAATCCTAATGTAAGTCTCTCCCACATCTCGGCAATACTTCATGTACGCAAACAACAAGTCATGAGTTCTGTTGCTTTGGCAGTGGAAAAACTGAGACCCAGTGGAAATAATATTAAACCACTTGTTCCTCATTCACTCACCAATCAACGTCATATTGCCATGGGGTCAAGCACCTTCACCGACTCATCCTTTATCCATAGCGAAATTCCGTCAAAACTCGCTTTGGCATTTGTAAAAAGCGCTAGTGCAATAGGTTCGTGGACTGGATGTCCACATAAATTTGAAATGTTTGGACTTTCATCTCTTGTGTGCAAAGTAAACGGCATCCCACTGTACAATCTATCCTTTGATAAATCCTATAGAACATTGTATGAGTTGACCATGCAAACCCTGGATCATGATTCGCAACTATTTGAAAATTGTATAACCGAAGATATGTTTGCTAAAACGCATGGTATCATTGTACTAAATTTGTGTGGAACGCAGGATAGGAATTTAATACTTACGGGGAATGTGCGTTTAGAGTATCCGACCCATTGTCTAAGAGTATTGCATTCATCTCTCTAAATCGACATGAAAATTTTTGGGAAATCACTCCCGAAGGCAGTATTCTACTAGACTTGGTGCCATGAACACAAGTCAAATAATCAATGTATTTAATAAGGATCCCTATGTGTTCCAGTGAAACTCCTATTGTCTGCCCTTGGACTCTCTTCGGAAAATTCAAAGTGGAAACAATACCTTGATTATTGTTAATAGCAGTCCGTCGACTGTGCTGACGGGTCATTGGCTGTGCATCTTTCAAACAATGAAGACGACGATTGAATTTTTTGATCCTCTTGGTCTACCCTATAAATTCAACACACCCCACATCAACAACTATATTGAGAGCAGGGGAAAAACTATTATTCAAAATCGGAGGAGAGTGCAGGATCTAACAACTAAAAGCTGTGGCTTCCATACACTACTATATTTTGTGTTCCGATGTCGCGGCTATACTTACGAGCAGTTTTTTAACATTTATGTTGACAATCCACGTCTGAACGACTTTCTAGTGGAAAATATCCTCTCAGACCTGTACAGTATAAATTTCAGTGCCCTAAGAGTAAAGTGCTTAAAAAATGTTTGTAAATTTTTTTATTAATAAAATGCATATATATATACAACAATGTCTTTAAATCTTAACTTTAGATTTCTTCTTCTTCGATGTATAGGCAACTGTCGTGAACCACTAATGCCAGTAAATCATTTGGATTTACTGTATATTGATCTTGATTGACTTCAAAGTCAGGGTCACATTTTCTACAGTATAATGTAACTTCACTCTTGTCATATCTCTTTGTATAGTCAATGATACTATCTACATTCATATTATGAAATTCACGAGTTTCAATCTGACTATTTGAAGCAATATCACATACAGGGTTTTCAAATGGTGAATCACATTCGGTAACTGCTAAATAAAAATCACTTGGTTTATAGTCATAATAGATAGTGTCGTCACAACGATGACGTAGAAACTAAATTGTTTTGTTACCCCAACAGTTGACTCGTAGACCTGACTACTCTTCCCATAATAATTGAAATCCACGATGATACTAATCTCGTAGAAATAAACTAAAATCAAGTTTGGGACTTTTTCCAATCATAGTGGGGTAAGTATTCTCCCACTGATCACATTTATCATAGTGACGATTGGAGCACAGGTTTCCTCTAGGGTAAGAATCACAAATCTCCTCAAGACATGAATTACATCCTTTAATTTGTACTGCATAGCCTCTATGTAATTTACAAGGATTACATAATTTGCACTTTTCACTATAGTCATCAATAACTGTACAATTCTCACATTGAGTCCAACTGCCAAGAGTGTATATTCATAATGGACATGTGTAGAACATTTTTTTTTTTTTTTTTTGGTTTACAATGTCACTTGACTGTCTCACAGCTAAAACGAAACTGATCGTCCTGCCGACGGATAAATTCATGGTGGAGAAATGAGAGAGGAGTAAATCTGTGACTTCACCTCTATCGAATGGTGGAGGGGAGCCATCTACATTGAATCCATTGGCAATGTTTTCAAAAGTGTATCCACGATATGATTCTGCTTTGTTCCAATTAATATATCAATAAATTGAGTATAAGCATTTGAGTCACATCGACAAAGCTTCATACAATAGTCCATTGGGGGAGAATCAGTTTTCAGTATATTGTCAAGTGTTCCCCGAGAGAATATCCTGCGTTGCAGAGATAACTCGAGAAAATCGTCATCCAAAATCAAATGTTTTTCCATAAACACTAGATTCGATCTAATTATCTCTTTCTCAAATTTATTCATTTTTCAATCCTTTCACTCTGACTGCTGACCTCTAGACTGACCATGAATCGTTAGCCCTTTTATTCTAACCTGACAAAAAGAAAGGGAACATTTTCGATTTCGAAACAATTTTATTGAATAATTACAACAACAATAATACTAAGCATGTACAATTAGCGATACAGTTTATTGTCTTCGATATGTTTCACTAATGCACTTAAAGCACATTGAAGTCTATTCAAATTTGCTATATCAACTTTTGCAGCGAAAAATAATTGATCCTCCATTTTAAATTTGCTCAAGGATATCACATATCTTGTATATACTTTATCCCATTCCAGACAAACTCGTGATCCTCTCGTGATTTCCACCGCAATGTTTGGTACTCTTGTATTATTGCTACCAACTCCACTATCAACTTCTAATAGGGTAAACATTCCACTCATCATCATCAACACAAATATATCCAAATGAGTAAAGTAAAACTGTTCTTCTTACTTCTTTGAATTGTATTCACAGACTAATTAAAAAAAACTATAGCAAAAATCCTTCCCCTATATTCTCTGCAATCCTCTTCCGCTAATATGTAATCAGCCCTCTGATTGGCTTAGAAGGAGACACGTGATCCTGTTTCCCGTTATCGGATCAATAAAATTCCCAATCGATTACGCAATCAATTTCTCGGAAATTTAGTTCCCCTTCGATTACGTAATCAATTTCTCGGAAATCCATTTCCCCTTCAATTATGCAATCAATTTCTCAGAAATCCATTTCCCCTAGGGAGTCTATGCCCATATATCGTGCCTCGTCACGAGTTATAGATCAATACATTCCCCCCCCCCCACTGTTAATGCGCTTGTGCAAATTTCACCCCGGAGTCAATAAACTTGAAAACAAAAAATAAATCGACCTTGAAAAAAGGGGTCATTGACCCGTTCGTGGATCGATAATCCTTGAATAAATTATAACCTGTCAGCGTTAGACCAAATTGTAGATGGCAGCACATGTGTTCGTACGGGGCTGGTACCCCCATATCTACTTATATCTTTCTTTCATCTTGTTTCATTTTTATGTATTTTGATGGACTCCACCCTAACTTCTTCAAACTGTTATATCTTTTAAATTCTGAACTACCATAGGAATCTTGTGTTTCATTTTCTCTCAGAAATGACATGAATATTTGCATTCATAAAACAAAAATCATAAGATCAGATTTTAATCCTGTTGTTGGTTGTACGTCCATATGGAATTCCTATCGGTTAAAATTCGCCTTTGTCATTCTTATGGACGAATTTAAAAAAGAGCTAAAAAACCACCTTTTATTACTAGAGAGTTAGTTCTCTCATCCCTTCTACTTTTCTCCTTTATCTTTCCCTTTCCGTTTGTTTAATTTATTTATTTTGACCTGCATAGCATTTTTTTCTGTTGTCTAATTATTTTTTTCTTTTTCTTTTTTTCCTCTTGCCTTTTGTTTGATTTTAGAGCTTTTATTTAATTTTATGTTTACTCTCCCACCCTCACAGGCCAAAAAGCCTTAATGTGGAGGGGGGGAGATCTAAGGTTTTGAATTTTTTTTCCGTTTTCTTTAAATAAATTGACTGATTAATCGATTGGTTGAGAATCAATTCACTTATGCTTAAAGGATGCTTTTGTATTCAGAAATCATATGGTGTCCTAAAATTTGAAGAGTAAGGAGATTCTGCCTATAGTATACTTGAAATGAAATTGAGAAACGACATTATAAAAATAAAATCATAATTTCCCCATTAAAACTATGACCAACAAATTCTACGTGCACATTTGAGAAAATCAAAAAATGAATAAAGATGGGGTGCAATCCAGCCTAAGAGCGAAATTAATTTAAAAAAAAAAAGTTTTCCCGAGGGAAGTAAAGAGCGAAGTTGAAACTTAAAACAGACAAAAATTATTACTTTACAGCCTATTTAATATATACTAATATGTTAAATAAACCAACTAGTATAAATAAACCAACTAATTATGTTTCCCTATGCTTTTAGGATTATACAAAACTAGCGCTTTACTGAAAACACAAAATAATATAGGACTATGGTACCGTAAAAGTAAACCAACTAAGATTACTTTTTATAGAATCAAAATATTATCAATCCCTATTAGGGTCAATCCCTTTTAAGATAAAGCAATAATCCATTTTAGGATTTTCTTTATTATTTTACATAAAACATAAAATCGCGAAAAAGGAAGAAAACGAGAACAATTAACAACCAGTGAAAAAATTGAAAAATTTAAGCCAAAGATTTTTTAGTACTTTCATAAGAGCTATTTATTCTAATTAACGGCCTTTGTGATTAAGGGGTCATTTTTAAAGAATTGGAACAAAATTCGAACTTTAGCTTAAAGAGCAAGGTATTTACTAGGGGGCAAACCTCCTAATATACGTATTAAAAATATATGAATATGGAAGCTCATTACGTAAGTTAATTCATAAGTTACGTATATTTATTACTAATAAAACGTTCGTAAATAAAATTCAACAAGTTTCGAGAAAGCCATTTAACCAAATAAAAGTAAAATTAATATACAAATTTTGTTTTAATTATTCATGCACGGTGAGCCAAAATCAAAACCTGTATTAATTAAAGAAAGCTGTCCCCTCCTCAACGCCTTGCTCTTTACGCTAAAGTTTGACTTTCTCACAACTCTATTTTTTTTAAACAATAAAAAAATTTATAGTAAAGAGCGAGGCGTTGATGAGGGGACAGCCCCTTTCATATACGGAATAATTTCTGTTCGTTTTAAGTTTTAACGTCGTTCCTTACTTTCAGTTAGAAAAAACTTGTTTTTTTATTTCATCTCTATTAAGAGCTACCTTTTGGTGAATGTGCTTTTTTTATCTCAACTGCCTCCCTGAAAACTTGCGTGATACCTTTAACGGGGGCAACAATGGAGGTTTCGTCAAACAAAATGAAATGGTGTGGACTCTCATACACATGTTGCGCCAAGGCGGAATCAAAATCCCCAGGCCTTTGGCGTAACCTCATGGCCTTGTTGATTGAGGACCTATGTTCAGATAACCTCTTCCCCAATTGCTGTTGGTTCTAACAACATAAAAGCAGCCACAAGAACAAGGAATTCTATTAACACCACTACCTAGAATGGGGCTGGTTTTATCTTTGCCATTGTTAAAAAAGTTCTGTGTAATATTTGAATTCTTAAAGGTGACATTAAGCCTATGTTTTTGAAGGATTCTTTTCAATTTGTCACTCAATTTTGGAATGTAGGGTAGAACAGTGAAAAGTTTCTTATCATCCACCAATGGGAAGGTATCTGTTGGGGTTTGTGGATTTGATGCATTCTTTTCTGCCTTTTTTCGTCTTTTGTCTATAATAGTCTCAAGTATTTTTATAGGGTAGCCATTACAAAATAAAATGTCCTTAATACAGTTCAATTCTGAGTCTATGTGAGGCTCTGAGCATATTCATATTACTCGGTAAACCAAAGAAATAAAAACTTTTCTTTTTATGCAGGGAGATTTGTTTGAGGAAATATACTAATAATTATGGTTATGTATAGATTTTCTATAAATATAAAATTCGAGGCCAGGATACTTAGTAAAAATTAAGACACCAAGAATAGTAGCTTTTTGTTTATGTTCTAGCTCTAAAAGGAAGTGAAGGTTAGAGTTAAAATTACTTAGATGAGTTAAGAAGGAGTTAAGTCCACAAACCGACCCCAGAACCGATGTTTCATAGGAAAATTTTTCAGAGCAGAGATTTGAATGAATTCCATATAAAAAGTTGATAAAAATAGTGAAAGACTTGTACCCATGGGTAAACCCCTGATTTGTGGGAAAAATTGATTATTATATCGGAAATATGAGGAGGAGCTATTGCAAAGTTTAATTTGGTGTCACTTCTTCATAATAGCTCAGTCCAGTGATTGGCTCTCGTTTGGGTTCTTAAAAGGAAATGTCATGATTAGTATGTACACAAGTTCGAAGTAAGGCCTTATTGATAGTATTAAGACTATAGACTAGCTTTAGAATTTGCATCATAGCTTGAAATTCACTCTTATATAGAGAGAAATAATCAGATTTCCAGAGTTCATATTATGTCTTATTTGATCTTCAATTCAAGTGATACTAAAGCATATTTCTTAAAATTTAAGACTATACATTACCCACTATTGGTATAATAGCTGATGAGAGCACAATTCTACTTGACAAATCAATCCCATATTTCTGTATGCTGTTCAATTACTTCGCGGCTATTAAAAAATATTTAGTTTTACGCTTATGTTTTTAAGATACTTTTAATTGTATACTGAAAGTTAATAATGTCAAAACTGGTGTAAGACTATGAAAAAGCTTTATAGATTCGTTTAGTGTTGTTAGGATACATACTCATTTTGACTCTTAAATCAATAATCCTGTTTTTTATGCTTCACTTTTGTGTTTTCAGTATATCGCTAGTTTTGTATAATCCTAAAAGCATAGGGAAACATAATTAGTTGGTTTATTTATGCTAGTTATATCAATATATATTAAATAGGCTGTGAAGTAATAATTTTTGTCCGTTTTAAGTTTCAACTTCACTCTTTACTTCCCTCGGAAAAACTTTGTTTTTTTTTAAATTAATCTTTGTTCGTGTTTTATTAAAATTTAATGCAGAAACAAAGCTGCCATGATCTGTTTTATTTATTCGGAATAATGTAACAATTTGCATCCTATGTACCATCCTACCTTTTTTATTGTTTTTTTAATATAAATAGTTTTTCCATTTTTCTTTCCCTACTCAGCTTATCAAAAACTTGCATTTCCCCCTTATATCAGCTATTCGCCGAAACAATTGATAAATAGCAGAAAACACTTCCTAGAGAATATGCAGAAAGTAGGTAACATTTAGACGTTTAGCAATTAGCACTGAAAATACTTCCTAGAATACAATATTTCTTATGTCATATAAGAATACTGAATTTTCAACAATTCATCATTCTTATTTTGAACTAGCTCATATGGTACATATAAGTACATAAATTGAAGAAAAAATTAATTCCATGGATTCAACGGCTGATTTTCAACAAAAAATAGTAAGTCTGTTATTATTTTCCTCAGATTTTGAATGGAAAATATTTATATTGATAGCTTGTTCTATTTGAATATTTGATTATATTTACTAAGGCAGCCACTGATGCCATAAAGAATTGCCCCTTCTTTCTCTGAAGAAATAAAATTTCAAACAAAATATCATTCAAAACATTGAATATAATAAGAAATCACTAATATTCTAATAAAGGGAGTGTGCAGGAGAAGCAGGCATGCCAGCCCTAGTGATTTATCACTATTTCTAGTAATTTTTTATGTTGCCTAGTGATCTTTTTCTAGCTAGTGATTTCTGTTCTAAAACTAGTGATTTTTACCTAAATCTAGTGATTATTCACGATATAGCGCGTAGATTCATGATTCAATATAATAAATGATACAACAAGCTAACTATTAAAAAAAAAAAACACAAAATAGTGATTCACTACAGTTCCTAATATGTTCCAGATTAGCGTTTATGCAAATATACCGCCTTTGAAAGCACGTAGATGTGAGAAACAGCTTTCTAACGAGCCATTAAGCATCTCTCTATGATGTTCTGGTAAACTGCTAGCCCTAGAAAAGAAAAAAGGGAAAAAAAATCGAGAGACAGATCATTGCTACCCATGCAAAAAAGTGATTTTCCTTGTTGTTCAAGGTGGGGGACTGTAATTATCCTACAAAAGGTTATCGACCATGCTGATTCCAATGGTGCACTTTTATTTCGATTTGACGCCATTTTCATGGGGTTTCAGGCCTTTTTTTCGAAATCACCATAAATTCCTTTTCGCAATAAACTTCTACTTCTAAGACGAACCAAAATAATAGCTACCATTCCTAAATTTTAAAGAGTTCATAGTGAATTCTTCCAACGGACTAATGAGACTTACTAAGGGGGCTGGGAGGGGGAGTATACGGTGAGGGTTCCCTGTAAATCTCCAATTAAGGGTTTTGGACCACAATTATTACAATGGTACCGTTTTATACTTTGAAACTTTTAAACTTAAGAAGTGGCACAAAAGGTGCCATTTTTTGTGCTATTTTACACTTACGGATGGCAAAACTGATTAAAATCACGTAGCAATAGCTTTCAAATTAACCATTAAAAATCTCTCTAAGAAGTTCTGGCAGCCCACTAGCCCCTAGCTTTCCACTTAAGACATGGCATCAATAGTGCTATTTATAGTGCCATTTGGCAGTTGCAGGTTGTAGAATTCATAAATAAAACGTAGATATGAGATATAGCTTTAATGTTAGCTATTAAACATTTGTATAAGATGTTTTTGTAGCCCGCTAGCCTCCCCCCCCTTGAGAAATGGCACAAAATGTGCCATTTTTGTGCCATATGGCACTTGCAGATAGTGGAATTTACAAAAAGCACGTAGATGTGAGAAACAACTTTCTATTGAGCCATTAAGAATCTCTCTATGATGTCTGGTAAACCGCTAGCCCTGAAAAAAAAAGAAAAAAAGGGAGACACATCAGTGCTACCTATGCAAAAAGGTCATTTTTATTGGTGTTCAAGGTGGGGAACTGTAATTATCCTCCAAAAGGTTCTCGACCATGCTGATTCCAGTGATAAACTTTTTATTTCGATTTGATACCATTTTCAAGGGGTTTCAGGCTCTTTTTCGAAATTACCATAAATTTCTTTTCGTAATAAACTTTTACTTATAAGATTAACCGAAACAATAGTTATCATCCCTGATTCAGTGTCAAATGGCATTTTTTTTCTCACCAGAAAGTTCTTTTAAAAACACTTTTTTCAACTTTTGATTACTATGGGCTTTGGTTCGCTCTTTACTAGGTTGCAGCTGCCGCTGCAACCATGATATAGAATAAAGTTCAAATTTAGAGGACAATAAAAACAAAAGAATGAATAATTTCATATTACATTCAACAGATGGATTGAAAAAATTCTGTCATTAAAAAATAATTTGGTCAAAAAAAGGAAAATAGGCACTTTTTGACCAAAAATTTGAAAATGTAAGGTTCACTTGGGCATTTTGACCATTCAACCCCTCAAAAATATACGCCAATATAGGCGTATTTTGTAAACATGAGAAAATTGGCAAAAAAAATATATTGCACTATAAACAAAAGAAGCGCTTATGCACTAGTTTAATTGAGACCTTTTTATTAAAATGTACTGTGTTTTGATTGAGGGCATCTTTAAAGAGATCTCTGGAAAATAAATCGTAGATATCTCGATTCTCGATATCTCGATAAAAAGCGCTATCTCGTAGAGAAACATTTCTGTTTTCTAAAATGAAAAGCCATATGAAGTCACTCAGAAATGCGGTGAGAAGCAAAGGATATGCCGTGTAAATGCTAGCTTGTCTTAAGCTTAATTTGGTTATTTATTTTTCTTTCGGGGATATACTTTTCATTAAGTTATAGAGTGATTTATGGTTCTTTCACGCTTGAATTATTATTCCAGTTCATTCCTACTCGTCTTTAATTTGATGTAGCTATTAAATTTTCTTTGAAAAAAAAAATCTATTGTGGAAAAAGGCTTTTTAAATTCATAATTTTCAAAGAATATCGAAATGTTCACCAAATGGAATATTCTCTTTCGGCTAGCAAAGTGAAAACACTTTAAATTCAACCTTTATTTATATTGACTCGTCTTTTCTTTGTAGCCAATCAAAGGTTGAAACGCAAGAACCCTCAAGTAATCATTTTTGAATATAGGGCATATGGTTTTAATACACTTGTAAAAATGTTAGGACGAACCTGTTTTACAAATCCATATCTTTTAGAAATTAATGAAAAAACTTTTTCCACAAAACAAGTTTTTCAAAGAAAAGTAAAGAATTCCATTAAACAAAAAATTAGCAAAAATAAAATCAAATTATCTACTAAGCGTGAAACTACCACAAATCAGCATCGACAACTAAATGAAACCCAAAACGAACAGAAATAACAACAATTAACCGAGTCAAACTCAAAACGAGCAGAAATTAACATAAGTTGGGCGCAAAACCCCTATGCCTTCCCAAGGCCAGAACAAAATTTTAACTTTACTGAGAAAAATATAAATGTTTTTACTTTTATAACTTTAATAAATCAAATAATATTAACATTTTGATTACTAGATATCAGTATATGTATATTAAACTGACAATGCACATTCATTTGAATTTTTTCAGTAAAGTGCAAATTTTGTTCTGGCCTTGGGAAGGTATAGGGGTTTTGCGCCCAACTTATGTTAATTTCTGCTCGTTTTGAGTTTGACTCGGTTATTTGTTGTAATTTCTGTTCGTTTTGGGTTTCATTTATTTATTGATGCTGATTTGTGGTAGTTTCACGCTTAGTAGATTATTTGATTTTATTTTTGCTAATTTTTTGTTTAATGGAGTTCTTTACTTTTCTTTGAAAAACATATTTTGTGGAAAAAAATTTTCTTTAATTAATTTGTGTTTGTTTTATATTTACATAGTCTTTTCAGGGAAAAAGAAAATAATACTTTAAATCTTTTAGTTTTTTAAGACTTTTTAGTTTGGCCTGCTATTTGTATGCTGGAGAAAAATTTTCAGCAATTTTTAGCAATATACACCTTCTTAAAAATCCGGACACAAATAGTTGGGTTTAATTTCCGTTGATACCTCCTCTAGCTGACTTGAAATAGAGAACTTGATACCCTTCACAAAAAAATATGTTTGATTTCATTGATAGCTTGGATACACTTATGCTCTTTTGATTTGGTTAAATCTTAAAATCAGAAATTGCCCCGAAAGTTGCAACATTTTATCCCAGGTTGTTCTTGGGATACTGCTGAGATGCCTTATTGGGAATTAGCATTAACACAGTGCATACTGATTTAATCTTAATGAAAAATTTATTTTTTAAACCTAATTGGAAAATGGGAGGGTGGGCGTGGGACGATAGAAGTGGAAGGGGGATTAGTTGCCCCGCAATCACTTTCGACTATTAAAAAGGGCATCAGCCCTTTCTATTTTCAATCGAATGAGCCCTTTTGGAAGTTCCCAAGACAACTCCTTCGATACGAAGGGCCCTGGTCTAAACAACAACAACAACAAAAAATATAACTAATCACTTTCGTTCATTAAAAAGGGTACTAGCCATTTGAATTTCAAACCGAACGAGCCTTTTTTCAAGTTTCTACGACAAAGATTTCAATAAAAACCTTATATGCTCCCAGGGCATAACTTATAACCCTTGCCCTGAAGACTTTGGGGGGAGTGTCCTGATCCAATGTATATTTTCCTGAACTTTGAACTGCGTGGAACAAAATGGCTATATCAAAATCTTTATTGGATGTGTTTGGGAAATTGATGGGCGTGAGAGGGGTTAGTCACTCTCCAATCACTTTCAACTATTAAAAAAGGCACTAGCCCTTTCAATTTCAAATTGAAGGAGCCCTTTTGAAGTTTCTACGCTTTCAATAAAAACCTTATATGCCCCCAGGGCATAATTTAAAACCTTAGCCCTGAGGGCTTTGCGGGGTTGTCATCCTCAAAGACCTAATTTCCAGAACTAGGTTGAATAAAATGGCTATCTCAAAGTTTTGATTAGATGTGTTTGGGGAAAAGGTGGGCGTGAGAGGCAGGTTAGTTGCCCTCTAATGACTTTTGACTATTAAAAAGGGAACTAACCCACTGAATTTCCAATCAAATGAGCCTTTTTTACAGTTTCTACGACAACGCCTTCTATAAAAAAAACTTATATGCCCCAAGGCATAACTTACAGCCCTTGCCCAAAGGGCTGTGGGGGACTGTCCTCAAGAACATAATTTCTATCTGTAAATAAACTACGCTTAACAAAATGGCTATCTAAAAATTTTTATTGGATTTGTTTCGGGAAATGGTGGGCGTGGAAGGGGTGTTAGTCGCCTTCTAATCACTTTCGAATATTAAAAAGGGCAAAAGCCACTCCAATTTCCAATTTAATGAGCGCTTTTTGAAGTTTCTGCGACAACTTCTTCGTTGCGAAGTGTCCTGCTCTAAAGGAAAAAATTAATAAATAATACATTGTGCCAACATCGGTCTTATATGCCCCCAGTGCATAACTTAAATCCCTTGCCCTGAGGGTTGTGGGGGTAGAGGCACTAGCCCTTTGAATTTCCAAACGAATGAGCCCCTTTTGAAGTTTCTACGACAACGCGTTCTATAAAAACCTTATATGCCCCCAGGGCATAACTTAAAACCCTTGCCTTAAGGATTGTATGGGAGTGTCCTCCTCAAAAATATATTTTATATCTGAAAATCAACTACGCTGAACAAAATGGCTATCTCAAAATTTTGATTGGATGTGTTTGGGGGAATGATGGGCTTGGGGAGGGGGCTAGTTGCCCCCCAATCACTTTCAACTATTAAGAAGGGTACTAGCCCTTCGAATTTCCAATCGAATGAGCCTGTTTTGAAGTTTCTACGACAACGCGTTCTATAAAAACCTTATATGCCCCAGGGCATAACTTAAAACCCTTGCCCTAAGTGTTTAGGGGGAGTGTCCTCCTCAAAAACATATATTCTATCTTAAAATCAACTACGCTGAACGAAATGGCTATCTCCAAATTTGTATCCAATTTGTTTGGGGGAATTGTTTGGGGGGCTAGTTGCCCTCCAATCACTTTCGACCATTAAAAGGGCACTAGAACTCTCAATTTCCAAACGAATTAGCCAATTTTGAAGTTTCTACGACGACCCCTTCCATATAAAGTGCCCTGCTCTAAAGGACAAAATAATAAATAGTACACTGTACCAACATCATTCTTATATGCCCTCAGGGCATAACTTAAAACCCTTGCCCCGAGGGTTGTGGGGGAGTGTCCTCCTCAAAAATATATTTTCTATCTGGAAATCAACTAAGCTGAACAAAATGGCTATCTCAAAATTTTGATTGCATTTGGGAGGGGGAAGGGGGGCTAGCTGCCCTCCAATCACTTTCAACTATTAAAAAGAGCACTAGCCCTTTGAATTTCCAATCGAATGAAGCCCCTTTTGAAGTTTCTACGACAACGCTTTCTATAAAACCTTATATGACCCCAGGGCATAACTTAAAACCCTTGCCCTGAGGGTTGTGGGGGAGTTTCCCCCTCAAAATATATTTTCTATATGGGAATCAACTACCCTGAACAAAGTGGCTATTAAAATTTTTATTGGATGTGTTTGGGGGAATGATGGACGTAGCTGGGGGGCTAGTTGCCCTCCAATCACTTTCGACTATTAAAAAGGGCACTATCTCATTGAATTTCCAACCGAATGAGCCAGTTTTTAAGTTTTAACGAGAACGCCTTCTATGAAAATCGTATATGCCCCCAGGGCATAACTTGAAACTCTTGCCCTGAGGGCTCTGGGGGAGTGTCCTCCTCAAAAATATATTTTCTATCTGGAAATCAACTACGCTGAACAAAATGGTTATCTAAAAATTTTGATTGGATGTTTGTGGGAAAATGATGGGCGTGGGGGGGGGCTAGTTGCCCTCCAATCACTTTCGACTATTAAAAAGGGCACTAGCCACTCCAATTTCCAATTGAATGAGCCCTTTTCGAAGTTTCAGCGACAACTCCTTCGATACGAAGTGTCCGGGTATAGAGAAAAAAAAAACACATTGTGCCCACATCGTTCTTTACTTAGGCACCACTAGCGCGCTGCCTATGAAATATACTTACAATTATTAAATTACTTTTTATTGGGTAAAAGAGTGTAGACAAATCTACTTACTGTATTTTCTTGGACAAAACTATATGAATTTTAAGCATATTAAATATTGACAAAAATTTATAGGAAAAAAGATTTTGCAGAGTAGAGCTGACAGTTCCTAGCTGTGTCAAATTTGTGTACTATGATCGTAATCTTAAATTTTGACCCAAATCTGTAAACAATAAAACTAATCACAATACGGTTTTAAATATACAACGACCTGTACCTGTAGGTCATGGCTGGACCTGTTGGTCCAGCCAGAATATTAGCATTCCGTGGTAACTTTCATGGTTTTTGAATAAAGAGAAAAACAATGATTTTCTAAGATACGTATCCATCAGTATATTTTCCTCTCTACTAGTACGCAAAAAAAGCCTAATTGGTAATATTTTAACTAAAACCTCCAGGGACGGAGCAATATATTTTCAGAGCTGTGTTTAGCCAAGGGCTCTATTTGTAACATTTACAAGAGCAAAAGAATAATCAGTTGTCACTTTTTTTGTTTAAAGTGAGCATGGCACTTAGTTTTCTCTTGACAAAGGGCTTAGTTGGCTTGGAGGCATGGGAATGTCATGTGACGTTTTTTTTAGTTTGCACAGGTCATGGGACTGTCAGCTGGCACCTGAGAAGGAGTTTTATTGAAATGGACGTGTGCAGATTTGGCATTTCTTATTTGATATTTCTAAGCGTTGCACTTTGATACAGAAATTGTCATTTGATGAGTATTTTATTTCTAGTTTAATATTAATATTTTACAACCCAGGATATTTGCTCAGAGGGGAGGGATCAATAAAAAGCCCCTGGAAGCCTCTACCATCTCCTTTCTTTAAAGTTCTGCCCCTTCACTTTACCTTTTCTACTGTTGATATTTCAGACTAATCGAATTGCAAACGCATCTGACGATTTAAGAAGTCACATTAATTCTCTTCGGCTTGGTTCAGATGATCCCCTGTTAAATTCATCAGAAGTGCCAAGTGTTAATTTTGACGTAAGAAAAAATTACATATTTGTATTGCTCCATATTCAGAAAACTGGAGGGAGACAGTAAGTATTTCAATGTACAGTTTTTCTACTGAATATGTGGATGTAGATGTCGATTTAGTATACTTTATTTCAAATTGTTACAGGTTTATATAGTTTAGTCAGTTAACGTTCTAGGATGTTCTCTTATTATAATCAGATTAAATTAGCTTAAAAAATTATATGTTAAAGTTTGGTATATCTGATATGCTTTTATTTGCCATGATACTCAGTTAGGTAAACCTCACTAGACGGATATTAAAACATAAGCCTTTTTTGCAGGTAAATGTACCTTTAAAGAGCTTTCCCAGTGTTAATTTTCTTCTTACGACCTTTTTATTCTACTATGTACCCTTTCAGTTACAGTACCATATAACATAGTAAACCATCATCTTTAATTACAGCGCAATTATCTTTGACCCTGAATTAGGAGCTTTATTGTTTTAATGAATGCAAATTGTAAAGCAGCTACAAATGGTATTTCCTCAAGAAATAATTTAATGGTATTTTCCTTTTTCTATTTAAAGAAATATCCTAGCTATTTTATAATTATCATATTAATGAAAATTTATTTATCCTTTTGCAATGTCCATATTATTTCTCTTTCTGTGGTAATTGTAAATAGTTAAATGTTCCCAATGCCAATGACTTCCCGGTTGACAATGTCAATGTTTTGAGAGTTTTTATAATATTACTTTAATAGTTTTTTATATTTTTCATTATTTTCCTCAAGTTTAATAGATCCAGGGCTTACAAAATTCAACATGGAGACGAGAGTGGGACTGCGATACCTTTTTTCATACACATCTGAGGCCAATTTTGACTAAAGATATACTAGTACTTGAGGATTTTAAACGATTATTTGCCGTATTTTAGGAGCTGGACTCGACATATTGAAAGCGCCAAGAATTAGAGTTGAAATCGGTTATAAATTACAAATCTAGTTACAAGAACCTTTAAAACAGGACTCTGAAGTCGAAGTTTTACTGCTGCCCCCCTAGCAATCATTTCCAGAGGGCAAGGTTAATATTAGATGCATATTTTTAGACACTGTTGAGGTATTTCTGAGAGCTATTAACGAAAATGCCTCGTTTCTTTGAGCAAAGACTTTGAAAATTGCACACCATCTTTGCAGTCATATTAAGTAAAACGTCTATGAAAAAAATTGTCAGTGTGAAGAAAAACTTGGTACTTCTAACAGAAAGCGTGTTAGCGTATACAAAAAATTGTTACTTCTAAGAGAAACTTGTTATCTTTGACGGAAAACTTGTTGCTATTAGAAAATATTTATTACTATTGAAAGAACCCTGTTACTTTCTAGAGAAAGTTTATAGTCTTATGTAAAACTTTGTTAGTATTAAGGAAAATATGGTTACTTCTAAGCAAAAATATGTAGTGTTAAGAAAAACTTGCTGCTTCTAGCAGAAACCTGTTAGCATTAACAGAAAGTTTTTACTTCTAAGAGAAATTTGTTATCTTTTGGGTCAGACGGTTCCATTGAGTAGTAATAGTGTGGCATTGTGGCAAGAGTTGCTTGGAGTATCACCCGCTAGCAATGAATTGCTGAGTTCCACTTCAAGTAAAAATAGGGTTTAATTAGATTCATGAGCTCATTTCCTTGAGAAAAGGTTGAAAATTTTCAAAGGGAATGATGAAGGTTTGGTTCCACATGGATGACGAAGGTGGAGGTGTGTAATGCTACTGTTGTGTGAAGCGATTTGGAGGTTATTATGATAAGCTTGGCTTGAAAAACTTCAATCAATTGGTTAAAGTATAATTTTTAACAATAAATGTCTGAAAAATGTCTTGGGGGTGATGGGGCGATGTCAGAGGGTGCAAAAGAGCAGTAATAGTGTGGCATTGTAGCGTGAATTGCTTGGAGTATCAAACTCTAGCAATGTTTTGCCAAGTTCTGCTGTTCAAGTAAAAAAGTTTCAATATAGATTCATGAGCTTATTTTCGCTGGGAAAAGCTTGAAAATTTCCTAGGGGGAGGGGGGGATTTGATGAGGGGTGGTGTCACACTGATGATGGAGGGGGAGGTGTGTAATGCTATGGTAGTGCAGAGAGCTTATCGATCCGAGCAAACATCCAGTGAATTTTCTGTTTGGGAAACAGCCTGTCACATAGAATCTATTCCCAAGAATGTAAAAAAATAAAATGTATATTGGTATATTGGTATATTGGTGTATATTGGTTTATATATATATATATATATATATATATATATACATATATATATATATATATATATATATATATATATATATATATATATATATATATATATATATATATATATATATATATATATATATATATATATATATATATATATATATATATATATATATATATATATATATATATATATATATATATATATATATATATATATATATATATATATATATATATATATATATATATATATATATATATATATATATATATATATATATATATATATATATATATATATATATATATATATATATATATATATATATATATATATATATATATATATATATATATATATATATATATATATATATATATATATATATATATATATATATGCTTAAAAGAGGCTTAAAAATAGTAGCTAAAAAACTTCCTATATCCGTAGCTGGAGAACTATAACATGCTACAATAGGACGTAACGGAATATCTTTCTTATGGATTTTAGGTAGACCATAAAACTTAGGGGCTGAACGACCTTTGGGGTAAAATTTTATGTACATTTGAGGGGTAATTAATCTAGTATCTTTTAAAATTCCTAGTTCTTTCTCAACTGCTGTTTGTATTTGTCTGTGGGTTCAGTTTTTATTTCTTTGTAAGTATTTTTATCAATTGAAAGGGTTTTAAATTTCAATTCATAATCTGCAGAGTTTAAAATTGCGACTGTGTTTCTTTTTTCCTCTCTCGTTATCAATGTGTTTTGCTCTTTTTTCAAGTTTTGGAGGATTTGATTTTCTCTATTTGTTTGAGTTGAAAGTGACAAAGATGGCCTATAATCAAGAATACTCTTTACAATTTCACCTCTGAGTAGGTCTGGATTTTCGACTTCACCATGAGAGCTAAAAATAGCAGACTCCACGCCCGTAATAATTTCTAATGTATTTACGTGTGTTTGAGCCATTGCAAATTTTGGTCCTTTTGAAAGAATACTTAGCTCCTTGGATGTAAGAACCTTAGAGGATAGATTTTCCAAAGGAGGACCAGGACAAAATCTAGGAAGGAAAATCCGTGTTTGTTGAAACTGTTGAAATTCCGCTTTTGAGAATTTTTTCTATAAACGAGTTTTTACTAAATGGAATATGTGTCGGAAAGACTTATGTGAGATTTGTAAAATTTGGTGAAAATCTTGAAGGGACGAAATCTGATATAATAAGGATTTGAAATTTAATATTTTGTTACTAAGGACGTGTCTTTTGGATCTATGGTCTTTTAAGATATGTGTTAAAATGTTTAAACTCATTCTCTGAATATACGGGCCTTCAGATTGTGTTCCTAAGTGTAGGTTGAAACGTAAAGAAGGTGGAAGAATTCGATGTCTTTGGCAAGTTTCTAAGAAATTGAACTGACAAATAAGATTTGCATGTTTTTTAACACAATTTAAAAAATCTAAAACAATATTGGTCCAATGCTCCCTGTACACGGTGAAAAATCCGTTCGTACTTTTACGCTAAATTATGGTGCAGCAAGTGGGCCTTATGTTAAAAAAGCGTACTTTTACTAACGGACGCTAATTCTGCGTTTTTCAGTCAGAGGGCTAAAAATAAGGTCTTCTAGCGTACATTGTGACTGATTTAACGTTATGGGTGGACCCACTGTATTCATCACAGCCAATCCCTGTGATCCTGAAATTACAATTTTTCAACATAAAATGACCCTTTTTTGTTGCGAAACTACAGTCATTTAGCGTAGTTTTTCGTTGGTTTTGCGTGAGAGAAGTGGCCTTCCAGTTTCATTTCTACCTATCAAAGAAGCCTCCGCGTCTCGCTTTTTTGGCGTACAACTAGACATCTTTAGCGTAAATGGATAATGATTAGCCTTTAGGGGCGGGGCAACCCATACTAGTTTTTATGGGAGGGGGGGGGGGGGGGCTCCACGTGATTTTTTAGTGTCGGGACAAAATGATTTTTTTGGAGAGGGGAGGGTCCCGAGTTGTAATTTTAAATTGCAGCTTTTACAATTTGATTAATTGTAAAACTAATATAGTACAACTATATTAGGAATATGTACAAGTATTATTCAAACCAACATTATTGTTCAAAAATTGGCAAAAATAGTGTATAATCTAACAGCTGTATTACAATTAAATTGTTTCCAATAGCAAACAGGCTACCGAACGACTGGAAAACAGTAGTTTGACAGGTGTAGCACAATCGAATCCTAATGTATTAAATAAAAAAAACAGCTTTTTCAACTGAAAGTAAGGAGCAACATTAAAACTTAAAACGAATCGAAAATCTATATGATGGGGTTTCCCCCCTAGTCAATACCTAGATCTTTACGCTTAAATTCGAATGTTGTTCTAATTCTTTAAGAATGACTATTGAAGCACAAAGGCCGTTTAATTAGAATAGACAGCTCTTTTGAAAGTACTGAAAGAAAAGTTTAGCGTAAAGAGCGAGGTATTTACTATGGGGCACCCCCCCTCATATACGTAATAATTTCTTATCGTTTTAAGTTTTAATGTTGCTCCTTACTTTAAGTTCAAAAAAGTTGTTTTTTTAATTTATTTCTGATGGTTTTCTTAGATAATACTTGGAAATCCGACGCCCCCTTCATAGAAATATTCCTCCCCCATGAAAATATCCTGCCAAGTAATCCCCTTACCCCGCCCCACCGCCCATCTACAAAAATCCCACCTGAAAACGTCTCTAGGTTTCCCAATAACCAATACTTTATGTAAACAATGGGCAAAGTTCATAACTTGCAGCCCTTCCCCCTAGGGCTTTGGGGGATTAAGTCATTCTTTATAGACATATTTATTACATTTTCGACTATGCTGAACCAAATGATTATTTCAAAATCTCGATTGGGTGACTTTGAGAAAAAATGAGCGTGGGAGGGGGCTTAGTTGCCCTGCAGTTTCTTAGTAATTTAAAAAGGCACTATAACTTTTAATTTCGTTCGAATGAGCCCTCTCACGATACTCTAGGACCAATGGATCGATACGATCAACCCTGGAAATAAAAAATAAAAAATAAAATAAACACGCATCCGTGATCTTTCCTCTCGCGAAACATACAAAATTCCACATATTTGCAGATAGGAGCTTGAAACATCTACAGAAGGGTTTTCTGATACGCTGAATCTAATGGTGTAATTTTAATTAAGATTTTATCACTTTTAAAGGGTGTTTTCCTCTTTTTTCTAAAATCAGGCAATTTTTTTAGGCTCGTAACTTTTCATGAGCAAGACTAAACTTGATGAAACTTATATATTTGAAATCAGCAGAAAAATCCAATTCTTTTGATGTATCTACTGTTATCAAACTTCAATTTTTCAGAATTTCAGAGACTATCCAGCCGGGTCACTCCTTACTTACAGTTCGTTACCACGAACTGTTTGAAAGGCTGGATTTAAACGCAGATCCAAGTTTCTGGGCAAAATGTCATGCGAAATGGCAGTAGAAAAAAAGTGCGAAAATACCTTGATCTATCATACCATACAAAGTTCAAACTCAAAGGGAAACGTGCCGAGCGAAACCTCTGCTATGTCTAGCGCAGTTGCTTCTGCCCAGTATACTGGATGTTAAAAACTACAGGCCCACTGGATGTTTCGATTATAAAAACTACTCCTAGCCTTGAATTTTCTATATATAGAAAGCCGACTCATAATGATCGATATCTACATTTCTCTTCCCATCACCCTCCTTCTGTGAAAAGAGGGGTAATAATCTCTTTAGTCGACAGAGTTTTAAAAATTTGTTCCCGTAATTATATAAATTCTGAATTAAACTATGTCAAGGATATTCTTTTCTGCAATGGTTACCCAATCAAACTTATTGAAAATATCATAGATAGACGATTAAAAAAGATAAAACTACAAAATAGGGAGCTCGTCCCCCTTGATTCAGTTACCCCGGCAATTGAGAAAAAAAAACTTTCATCGCTTTAACATACATCCTAAATCTTGGTGACAAACTTGGAAAAATTTAAAAACACATAATCTCTCGGTTTCTTTCAAAACCGAACAAAAAATTGAACACTTTGTCAACTCAGGAAAGGATAAAACTGATTCTGTACTGGGTAGTGGTGTCTACAGAATCCCGTGTTCATGTGGAAAATTTTACATTGGTAGGACCCATCAACAACAAGGTGAATGTTTGCTTGAGCACAAAATTTCAATAGATAAGTCAGTGAGATTAAAAAATAACAATGACAACTTTGATTCGGTATTGGCTTCGCATATTTGCGTAAATCCGATCGATCTGGTTCTTTTTGACGAGGCAACCTTAATATCAACTGTAAATGGCCTACCACAAACTTTTAAAGAGGTAATTGAGATAAAAAAATACATGAACCAAAATTAGGCAATAAATATAGATACTGGAGATATTTCATTAAGCCCAATTTACGACGGTTTAATTTTGAAGGACTCAATCAATATCTTCACCCGGTATAACTTAAAAGAACCTTTTTGCATATCTAATGAAAACCGAAACTGTAGACCAGCTAAAACTATTGCAAGGCAAAGGATTCTTGCTCAATCATCTTGGTAAATTCTTTTTCATTGATTCCTGCCTGGTTTTTATTTAGTATATATATTTTTTTTTATATTTTTATGTCTGTTCTGTCTTTGTCGGGTGAACTTCGAAAGGTTAGATTTTCGTATTTTTTCTTTTTCTTTCTTATTTGGCACTGAGGACGACTTGGCGGAGGTCCTTGTCGAAATATTTGCTTATTTCTTCTTCTTCGTGGTTTTCCAATGGCTGACAAAATCCTCGTTTTTTTCACCTTTTTTTATTTTATTTTTCATTTTGTTATTTTCTTGCCTCTCTGAGTTTCATTTGTCATGTATAGCCAGTGTGATTTAAGAATGTATATATATATATATATATATATATATATATATATATATATATATATATATATATATATATATATATATATATATATATATATATATATATATATATATATATATATATATATATATATATATATATATATATATATATATATATATATATATATATATATATATATATATATATATATATTTTTTTTATATATATATATATATATATATATATATATATATATATATATATATATATATATATATATATATATATATATATATATATATATATATATATATATATATATATATATATATATATATATATATATATATATATATATATATATATATATATATATATATATATATATAAATATATATATATATATATGTATATATTTGTAAAGTTTTCGTGATTCAAGGTCACTAATAACTTTAAATCAGTAAATTTATCCGGGAAGTCCTAAATTTCTGCTTTTAGCCTATAATCAGGCTACGAGTAAGTCTATGGGTTGCATCTTACTCAACCTGAATCAGAACACTCCTGAAGATATACGTACAATTAGAGGATATACGTAAGTAGTTAGTAGGATATACGTAATTGTATATTTAACACTAAAATAATTGTATATTTGGCGGTACAAATGAGACCCAACTACAACATTGGAGAAGTGCAATTAAATTGGATATCTTTCACTAATTTTGGCAGTTCAAAACCAAGGCTTAGGAAAACCATTCTAAATAATGTAGACCGAGAGTTCATTAAACTTATTTCATGTTTTGTTTAAATTTTCCTGCAGACAATGTTGAACTGTAAGATGCAATTTGGAAACTGACCAAGTAACATCTACCCTATATCAGTGCCCCAATTGTTTAGTTACTGGTTGAATAATTTTAAAGTGGAAAATATACTCCACTATTTGCACTACATTCATATCAGTGCCGTATAAATAAAGTATAATAGTAAAGATAATGTGTGTAAATTTGTTTATTAATAAAAGTGTATATAGATACGTAAAAATTTCTTTTTTCTCTTTTGAATGGATCTTTTACTTCATATTTTATTTTCATCAGTATATAGACGATCATCATTTTCAATCACTAGAGGAGATAGATCCTTCAACTCTAATATGTTCATCCTGAAGTGGAAAATACAGATCTAATTACATAGAATAAAGCGTAGTTTTATTCTTATTAGGTATCTTGATATAGTCTATGAGGTATCTTTGATTTACGCTTTGAAATGAATTTGTTGAAATTTGCGTGTTTTTTGAAATGTTCGGGATCTTTGTCAATGTTAGATCGTCACTTTCTGCAATTGCTACATAAAAATCTGTTTGTTAGTTATCATAGTGGCCAATATCTTCACAACTATGACATTGAAGCCATGTTCTACTTGTATTTAAACAATTGAAACGTGGTTTGAGCTTCATCTTCCAACACAATCTATGTCGACTTTAATATTAATCTCTAGCGTGTAAACTAAACTCCTTTTTGGATTTTCTTTTTATGTTCAATCCAGGGAAGGTGATCTCGCATTGTTCATATTTGAAATAATGAAATTTAAAACATTGAAATCCTTTAGTATGTAAGAAACATATCCTTCACAGGTTAAACAGTCTTTAGCCTGAAACGCGTATTCTCCATTTTATTTAAACGGATTGCACAATATACATTTGTCCTCACATCCTGTGGTAATAGAAAAATTCTGGCACTTCTTCTTAGAACATTCAAACATCGAGGACATTTGTGAAATCTTTTATGAAAAAATCACTGGGAAGTAAAAAAGCTACTGACCACAGTATAAGTACATATGAACAGTAGCGAAAAGTCTGTTCAAAAATGACACACATCATAGCTTGCTGATTGGGAAGCTCCCAGTACGTCACAGCAATAGTTTCAGTTGCTTTTTGGCATTCAGTCAGATTGTAGCATATGTAATGCACTAAACATTTGTCATTTCGCTTGCAAGAAGAGGTGGAGAATTGAATAAATTGTTTTGTTCCAATTATTTAAGAATATCTATTAGAAAAATAAGCTCTTCTAAAATTTCTATAAAAAACTTTACCGCAAAGAGCAAAGTGTTGAGGAGGGGACATCCACCTCGTAAACGTAAGAATTTCTGTTCGCTTTAAGTTTTAATATAGCTCTTTACTTTCATTTGAAAAAACTTATTTTTCTATTTAATTTTTCATTTTCTTTAAATAATGCCGGGAGATCCTGCTCCCCCTCCATGGAAAAGTCCCTTACGCCACAAAAAAATACACCATGGAAAGATCCTCCCTTGTAATCCACCCACCAGAGCCCCCCTTCCCCCCTCCGAAAAATATCTGTACACTTCCCAATAACCAATATTATATACAAATAATTTGTAAAGTTCATATTTTACAGCCCTTCCCTGGGGACTGTGGGTGTTATAGTCATTCTAAAAGACATACTCAATAGATCTTTCAACTATTCTGAACAAAATGGCCATCTCAAAACTTTGATCAGGTGGCTTCATGGAAAAAAGGGACGTGGGACGCGGATCACTCCCCTCACATATTGTTGGTGACTTAAAAGATTCCCTGTTTTTGTATATAGGAGCTTGAAACCTCTACATTAGAGTTCTTGAATATGCTAATATCATGGTGTGATTTTCATTGATATCATTTTCTTTTTAGGGGATATTTTCCCCCTTTTTTGAAAATTGAGCAAATTTCCTCAGGCTCGTAACTTTATATGTGTAACATTAAACTTGGTGAATTTTATGTATTTTGAATAAATATAGAAATTCAATTCTTTTAATATATCTATTGTTATCGAGGCACTATTTATTAGAGTTTCGTTTACTATTGAGCCGCATAGCTCCTTACTTACAGTTCCGTTACCACGAACTGTTTGAAAACTCTTAAACCGGCAACATGAACCTAATACGTATTTAAATTTATTAGATGGCCAAAAAGCTGCTTGATGCAGCCCTTAACAATTAAGAGTAGGGTTCACAAGCTCTTCTTTGCAAAACAATTCTGGCAAAGTACGCTTAGATGCTTTATGGCAAATAGTATTTTACAAACTGGAAACGTGCACTTGAGCCGTTGGGAAAACATGTAACTTGACACAGACAATAAGGCTTGTAAGGCCTTTTAACAGATTTGCTATTTTTAATTATTTTAAGTTAACCAAGATATTTTCAGTAAAAAAAAAAAACTAGGATCCTGTCCGTTATGTGCATACCGCTGTTTAGCTTACGGGCATTTTGTTACAAAAAAAGGAGCAACTTATGGCAAAATGAATGGGAAATATATAATTTGGACTAAATATATGCTTACTAGGGAGAAGGGGTAAAGTATAGATAAGCGTTTTTAGAAACGATATAAGTAAGTATTTTAGGATTATTAGGATTACTTATATCATTCCTAAAAGTGACAAGCCTTACCCCCCCCCCCTTATGTGAAAGTATACAGCCCAAATTATAGAGTCCTGTTCTCCGTGTATTTTGTGATCTGGCAATATTTCCTTTCAACATAATACCCGTAAATTGAAGCAACTTAATTCACGAGTAAATAGTGCTATAGATATAACGCAAAAAAAAATCCAAAAACTGCTCCAGTATCCAAAAATAAAATTTACAAAACCTTTTTGAACAAAATCTATGGCTTAGTTTTAAAGAGGAAACAAGTAATTTATTAGTGATCCCAGGATTGTTTCCCTTATTTGTAACTTCTAAAGACCTTATTACGTTTAATTATTTTTTCATTTCCTTATACACAGTTTAAATTCGATCAATTAGTTCAGATTTAATCTTTGCCCCCCTTTTATCTTTTTCCTTGTTGTTTCCTAATTTAGGTTGCTATGCATTTCAAAACTTTTTAGTTTATCGGATTGTCTCTTTTCTATCGCAAGCATAATATATGTAATGGGATGAGGAATGGGGGTTGTGACATTTTTTTTCAGGTTTGAAATACACTTGGTAAAAGACTTAGATCTTGAGCGACCATGCGTCTGTCAGCAGACGAAAAGCGAAAAAGGGTGTAACTGCCTGAGACCAGGAAAAAAACGTGAAACCTGGCTTTTCAGTCGTTTATCCGTCGGATGGAAATGCGGTTTACATGCAGATTGGACAGAACTGACAGAATGTGTGGATACAAAGCTGAATGAAATTGAAGGCAAAAGAAGCAATCGAAGGTTTTTATTCAGATATTTTTATTTGAGAGTCAATTGTCAAATAAGCTGAAAAAATACGGATGAAGTTTACCTAAATTACGGAAAATTTTGGAGTATGGGCCAGAAGTTTAAATATAAGAAATAATGACGAAGTTTATAGATATTTAAAAAAAATGAGCGGAATGATTTAATACCTGTTTTTATCTATCTGGCTTTGAACCTTTGTGATATAACATTTGTTATAGAACCTTTGCTTGATTTTTATTTTCAATTTATATTTCACTGAAGGCAGTTATCTGTCATAAGACAGACACATTTGCTTAGTTCGTACTTTATTCATTGTCTTCAGAAAATTTATTTTCTGAAAGAACACCTTATTTTCTGAAAGGGATTAAAAAAGTGAATGGGATGACTTAATAACTGTTTTTTTCTATCTGTCTTTGAACGTTTGTGATATAACCTGTGTTATAGAACTATTACTTAATATTTTTTTTCATTTTAAATTTACCTGAAGGCAGTTATTTCTCATAAAAGAGACAAATTTGCTTAGTTTATACTTTATTCACTGTCTTCAGAAAATTTATTTTCTGAAGAACACATTATTTTCTGAAAGGGATTAAAAAATTGAATGGGATGATCTAATAACTGTTTTTGTATATCTGGCTTTTGAAGCTTTGTGATATAATCTTTGTTATAGAATCTTTGCTTAAGTTTTTTTTTCACTTTATATATCACTGAAGGCAGTTATTTGTCATAAAAGAGACAAATTTGCTTCGTTAAATAACTGCCAATCAAATGAGCCCTTTTTGAAATTTCTACAACAACTTTCTATATAAACCTTATATACCCCCGGGGCATAACTTACAAACCTTGCACAGAGGGCTTTGATGGGGTTATCATCCTAAAAGACCTAATTTCCAGAACTTTCGACTACGTATAACAAAATGGATATCTCAAAATTTTGATTGGATTTGTTTGGAGAAATGGTGGGCGTGAGAGGGGGGTTAGTTGCCCTTCAATAACTTTCGACTATAAAAAGGGCACTAGCCCTTTTTGATGTTTTTACAACATCGCTTTCTATAAAAACCTTACTTGCTCCCAGGGCATAACTTACAACCCTTGCCCTGAGGGTTGTGGGAGGATGTGTTGTCATCCTTAAAGACCTAATTTCCAAAACTTTCAACTACGTTGAATAAAATGGCTATCTAAAAGTTTTGATTCGATGTGTTTGGGGAAAAGGTGGACGTGAGAGGGGGGCTAGTTACCCTCAAATCACTTTCTACTATTAAAAAGGGCACTAGCCCTTTATATTTCCAACTGAATGAGCCCTTTTTCAAGTTTC